>NC_057814.1:77075900-77105986 GCF_018294505.1 Triticum aestivum | reverse complement strand
AAAACAAGAGGGGTGCGCCGGAGGAGGTGGGAGTGCCGGATTGCAAAACGGACAACGGGGAAAATGCTCGGATGCAAGAGACGAACACGTATGCAAATGCAATGCACATGATGACATGGTATGAGATGCATGACATGAACAAAATGCAAAACGAAAAACAAAACCCGACCACGGAGGGAATATCATAACACATAGCCGAAAATGGCAAGAGTTGGAGTTACAAATATGGAAAGTTACATCCGGGGTGTTACATTTCGTGAGGATGAGCACGATACCTTATGGTTTGAGGACCGCGTTTATGTGCCCAATGATCCGGAGATCAGGAAGTTGATCTTACAAGAGGCCCATGATTCGCCGTATTCGATTCACCCAGGAAATACCAAGATGTATTTGGATTTGAAGGATACTTTCTGGTGGACCGGAATGAAGAAGGATATTGCGGAGTATGTAGCAGTTTGTAATGTATGTCAGAGAGTGAAGGCAGAGCATCAGAAGCCAGCAGGATTGCTACAGCCATTGCCGATACCCGAATGGAAGTGGGATAAACTAGGCATGGATTTTATCACGGGATTGCCCAGGACTCGTTCAGGCTATGACTCGATATGGGTTGTAGTCGATCATTTGACGAAGGTAGCTCATTTCATCCCAGTGAAGATCACTTACACCAGTGCTAAGTTGGCAAAGATATACATGACTAGGATCGTATGTCTGCATGGAGTTCCGAGGAGCATTGTATCAGATAGAGGAACCCAGTTTACTTCAAAGTTTTGGAATCAGTTGCACGAAACTTTGGGTACCAGGCTAGAGTTCAGTACAGCCTTTCATCCACAGACAGATGGACAAATCGAGAGAGTCAATCAGATTTTGGAAGACATGCTGAGAGCTTGTGCGCTAGATTATGGATCTAGTTGGGACGACAATTTGCCGTATGCAGAGTTTTCTTACAACAACAGTTATCAATCCAGTTTGAGGATGGCCCCTTTCGAAGCTTTGTACGGAAGGAGGTGTAGAACACCATTGTTATGGGACGAAGTTGGAGACCGCCAGTTGTTTGGACCAGACTTGATTAAAGAATCTGAACGGAAGGTGAAGTTGATTCGCAATAGACTCAAAGTAGCCCAGACCAGGCAGAAGAGCTATGCGGATTCAAAACGTAAGGAAACTGTTTATGAAGCCGGAGACCGAGTTTATCTTCGAGTATCACCACTTCGAGGAGTGAAGCGTTTTGGAGTTAAGGGAAAGTTAGCGCCACGTTTTGTAGGACCATACAAAGTTTTGGAGCGTATGGGAGAAGTTGCTTACAAGTTGGAATTGCCTGAAGGATTGTCAGGAGTTCATGACATTTTCCACATTTCCCAGTTGAAGAAGTGTCACGCAGAGATGGCTGATATACCGCTGAGAGATACAGTGCCACTAGAGGCGATTCAGTTGGATAGTGATTTAACTTATGAGGACAAACCAGTCAAAATTCTTGAGTATGCCAGCCGAGTCACCCGCAGCAAGGTTATCAAGTTTTGCAAAGTTTAGTGGAGCCACCACACCGAAGATGAAGCCACCTGGGAGCGAGAGGAAGATCTACGGAAGGACCACTCTATCCTATTTTCTAGCCAACCCGAATCTCGAGGGCGAGATTCCTCTTAAGGGGGTAGGTTTGTAACATCCCAAATTTTCAATTTGGAATGTTATACACTAGATCATCATTGCATAGCATATTTCATTGCATTTTGGC
Source organism: Triticum aestivum (assembly GCF_018294505.1). Taxonomy (NCBI): domain Eukaryota; kingdom Viridiplantae; phylum Streptophyta; class Magnoliopsida; order Poales; family Poaceae; genus Triticum; species Triticum aestivum. Next base: position 77,104,257 of record NC_057814.1, on the reverse strand, counting down.
AAATCCTCGAAATCCTAAGCAGCTCAAGGACCCTCGGAGAGAGTTGGGGATTTCCCGGTTTTCATATTTGATTTTCATCAAATTATGAAACGAGGATTTTGGTTTCAATTATTTTTCACCCCAAAAAATATTTCATATAAAAGTATATGAGAGGAGAAAATATGACTTCTCCAAAATAATTGAAATATTGGAGGAAAAATATTAAAATCAAATATTCGATTTTATTTGGATTTTATTTCATTTTATTTGCATTGGAAAAATTTGCACGTTTTCAAACATTGCATTTTAGAAACCCCGCCACCCCACGCTGCCTCCCGAACCCCGCCGGAGCCGCCCGACCCCGCCGGACACGGGGTAGCCGTCGCGCAGGTTTTCGCCGGAAAACCGTGCAGTTTTTTTTAGAAACCCCGGTTTATTTTTTTATAGATCGGCTTGGGTTTTTTCGGTTTAGTCTTTTTAGCGAGCATTCGCTCGTTCGTTCGTTTTAACGAACGCCTTCATCGTTTAGATACAGTTAATGAACGTTCGTTCGATAAACTGTTCGTCAGTTTTCTTTTTCTCGGATTTTTCCGCGATTATTCCAGATCGCGATTTCTGATCCAATTTTCGTTCTAGTATAACTTTTCGCTCGTTTATGGGAATCAGGCGATTCAAGCGCCTAGAGTTTCATCTCGAAATTATCTTTCCGTTTAACCAACTCAAACAAGTTTTTGCTACTGTAAAATTTGACTTAGATCCAGATTAGTAAACGAAGCTTGTTTCTTTCGCCGTTTGACTTTCGTTGCTTCGTTTGATTTGATTCTTTTTGCAAACCGGAGTTCTTAAGTTGAACTTTCTGGTTAGATCTTTTATTTGAGTTTTACATGTGCATTATATGAGTGCTTATTGTATGCTTGTTTGTTTGCGATAGAGTACCCGGAGTGCGCTGCTTGCTACTTCGAATCTCTAGGTTTCACGGATCATCAGCAAGGCAAGTAACACTTTGATCATACCTCTTTACTACCCAGTTTTATTGCATTAGACCAATCCTCAAACATTGAATGATTAGGATCTGATTAAATTGTGCGTATCGGGAAGTAGATGAGGTAGTACCTATTACCTGTTTTGTTATCAAACCTTTGGGAGTTACTTCTACGTTTGCTCATATTGCTATGCTATGCTAGTAGACGTGGATTGGGTTTGAGAGATCTTTCCATGATAGTTGTGAGATTCTTAATTAATGGTTAAACTTAAGGTGGTAACTTAAACTCACATCTGGGTGGATTGAGGCACCTGGAGAATCCACTGTTGCCTGTATTTTTGGAAATCCCGGGGTTCCGTGTGATTATCCTATGGACCGCCACCCAGGCTCAAAGGGATCATAAGATTATTCATGCTAGAAACTTCCATGTGCAGCCACAAGCTATTATGGGCTCTAGCATAGTTGAGTAGGTTGCATGACCTCTTCCAGTGGTAGGCTAGCAGATGTAGGGGATGTAGGTTGGTACTGTCTACCCGGGGTTAGAGTTAATGTTTCTGAAAGAATGTGTCTCGGTCATCCGTTTCTCAAACACCATGTAGTGCAAGAATTCCAACGGAGGAGATCGAGTCTTGTGGGGAAAAGTGCACAAACCTCTGCAGAGTGTACAAACTAATCATGGTTAGCCGTGTCCCCGGTTATGGACATCTTGAGTATCTAGTTCTTGGATTATCATGTGAATCTCATCATCATGTTACTTAATTTAATTTGATTGGGTTAATCACGTTCTTAATTGGGATTGAGATGCTGTCAACCATCTCAATGTTCAACAACCACCATGATAGTTAAATAAAATTTTATTCCTTTGCAGTAGGGAAAAATTGGCTTTTCGCAAAAACTGTAACCATAGAGCTTTACACCAGCCAAATATGCATGTAGTATAGCCTTATTCTGTTCATTACTCTCTATGTGTTATATTGCTAGCATATTCCATGTGCTGACCCGTTTTCGGGCTGCAACATTTCATGTTGCAGACTTTTCAGACGACGAGTAAGGTGCCTTAGGTCGTGGTCTTATACTCAGTGATGCCGTTGGAGTTGATGGACTCACTTATCTTCCAAGTCTTCCGCTGTTATCGTTTTTAGATGGCCTTAAGCCATATTTATCATACTTAGTTCTCTTTTGAGACACTCGATGTAATAAGTGTGTGATTGCTACTCTGTTATAAATCCTTCGAGTACTGTGCGTGTCAGCATTACTGATCCAGGGATGACACTGGTGCACAGTAGATCAGACTATTTGAGGTCTGGTCGCTACACGTAGGGTCTACACACTTAAGGTTCGATGACGCTAGGGTTATAAGGAAGGTTTGTATGTTATTACCGAATGTTGTTCGGAGTCCCGGATGAGATCCCAGACATCATGAGGAGTTCCAGAATGGTCCGGAGGTGAAGATTTATATATGGGAAGTTATCATACGGTCGCCGGAAATATTCGGGGGTATACCGGTATTGTACCGGGACCACCGGAGGGGTTCCGGGGGTCCACCGAGAGGGTCCACCTGCCCCGGAGGGCCTTATGGGCTGTAGGTGAAGGGGAACCAGCCCCTAAGTGGGCTGGGCGCCATCCCCCCAGCCCCTAAGTGGGCAAGCCACCTTTGATCTGCCTGACCGTTTCTTTTGTGTTGCCTAATCACAAACAGTTCATTCGAGTGAACCGTATGATGTACATCGCACACACCTTCATCTGGCTGCCTGTTTCTTTTGTTCCTCCTCATCGCAAACAGTTAATTCAGTTGAACCGTATGTGTTGAGGATATGACCATTAGAGTCACCCGCCAAGGAGGGGCCGGGTTACGTCATAATGATCATCATCTCAAGCCCAGTACCAAGCTTGAGGATGGCGGATCAATAATGGGCTTAAGACCCGGAGGCGGCTTAAGGCCCGTAGTGATAAACCGTCGTTATGGCAATGACTTGTAATGTAAGGCAAGAGTAGTTAAGAGCCCGAGTTGGATGCTGTTATAAGCCGGCTCGGGACTCTGAGAGCCGCGGGGCGTCAACCTCTCTATATAAAGGGATGACCCGGCGGCGGTTCAGGGGGAGAGAGAATAGATCGAGAGCCAGGCATAGTGATTAAGCTCCCTGGTCATCGAAACCCTAAGTAATACCACCTCAACTGGACGTAGGCTTTTACCTTCACCGTAAGGGGCCGAACCAGTATGATCCTCGTGTTCCTTGTCCCGCTTAACCCCTTTAAGCTTCGTAGCTGCGATGGCTTCACGACTAAGTCCTTGCACGAGGACATCTGCCGTGAAAATTCCACGACAGTTGGCGCCCACCGTGGGGCCAGCGCATGGTGGATTTGAGTTCTTGAAGGGCAGCTTCGAAGGGCTCAAGGGATACGCTGTGGGCCGGATGACCAAGAGTCGTCGCGGCAAGCTCTACATCGACGATGCAAACTAGGGCCCCGACGCCGGCTCAATCGAGTACGGGTACCGGGTCCCCTTCGGCGGAATTCATGTCTTTATTGGCAAGATTGGTGAGCCGGGCCTTGAACCGGACCTCTCCGCCGATCTCCTCGAGACGGCTCAGCGTGCACGACCCGCCCGGACTCTGCCTGCCTTGAAGCATGCTTTCGTGGGATGCGTTCATGCAGGGCTCTCTGAAAGATCTGGATCTGGCGAGGAGACGGCCGCTTGCTCTGACGGCGAGTCATCCACAGAGGAGACCGACTCGTTATACCAACTTCAAGATGGCAGGCTCAGGGTTGTTCCGATGGCGACAGTATTCCGGACCCCTTTGAGCCGCCGAGCCGGGTTGGAATCTTCATGGCTGGCGCACAACCTGTTCAAAACCCCGCCGCCGGGGCAGGAAGCCCTGTGCCCTCGCCGGCTCAGGTGCTGATGGATCTCACGGACAAGATGACGGCCCTGTTAACCGCTACGGTCGCCCTAGCAGATCAAGCTCAGCATGACACGGAGGTGGCGCAGTTAAAGTTGGATATAGCAAAAGCCAAGGAGGATCTGGCGGCGGAAGGGATCAGGATGGCTGCAGAGAGGGCGGCTCTCGATGCCCAGACTCAGCTGATTCAGGCGCAGTCTTTCCGGCTCACGATGGATCAGAACGCGTCCAATGAGGTCATGAGAAGGAGGCATCAAAAGGCCCAATCTCGACTCCCTCCGGTTTACGATCCTCGAAACCTCTTCAACACGCCTGGTGCAGGGCCCAGTAACCCGCCAGAGATCACGGCGCCCGGGGCCGGAACGTCAATTCAACCCCAAGTAATGGGGCCTCCCCGGGTGAACGCTGCCCCGCCTCAGTACGTGCCAATACCACCGGGTCATTATGCCAACCCGTTGGAAAACGTTGGTCGCCGCGGCGGCGCGACTGGCGGCTCTCCCAATCGATGGCGACTCTCCGATGGCGGTTGAAACCCGCCGGGTCAGAGAACTCCTTCAGACGGCTCTGGCGCAACAGGAGGCATATTCATATAGCCGGGACAGGATTCATTCAACCCCTCGTCCAGGCCGGAGCCCGAGTTATAGCAGACACATGGTCTCAGCGACCGGCTCTAGCAATGTCCGACACCGTGACTTGCCTCCAGTCCACGGCCCGGTTCATAATGGGGCCTTTAACGCGGTAGACCAAGACAGAGCACGACAAGAGGCGGAGCAGGCGGCTCAGTTGACGGCTTACCAGCCACTCCCGGCTCATCCGACGGCTTCCATCGACGCGGGTATACCTACGAGGACTGGAGGTGTTCCTTGTCTGGTGCCGGCTCTCCGTAATGAACGTCTGCCCAAGGATTTCAAAGGGCCTAGGAAGGTGCCTAATTACATGGCTGATTTACAACCCGGAGCATGGATCGAGAGTTACGAGATGGCTATGGAGTTGCTGGAGGTCAGTGAAGCGGCAATGGCCAAGTACTTCACCATGATGTTAGATGGGACTGCCCGCACTTGGTTGAAAGGACTGCCACCGAACTCTATCGGGTCTTGGGCTGAGCTAAAAGCCCGGTTCATCCAAAAGTTCAAAGATACATGTAGGCAATCTATGTCAATTGTGGATTTGACTAACTGTAAGCAGCAGGAGGGTGAGTCTACAACCCATTGGGTTCGCCGGGTCAAAGAGATAATACATTCATCTGATAAGATGGATGCCGGCTCTGCAGTCTTAATGTTAGAGCAGAATTGTCGTTTTGCGCCCCTGAAGATGAAGCTCGGGCGGCTCAAGTGCGATTGCAATGATATGGGTACGCTGATGGCGGCTCTGGTCAAGTACGCCGACTCCGATAGTACCAAGGATCCCGCGTCGGATGATGAAAGGACAGGGAAGGGAAAACGGAACGGCAATGGCAAGGGCCCCCAGCACAACTCGGCGGTCCAAGGAGGTAACAAGCGTAAGGCTGGCGGCAGTATGGAATTTGTGGCCAACGCCAATTCATAGGGTAACAACCACCGGCGCAAGGGGAGACCACCTCCCCGAGCCGGCGGGTCAGGCCCGACGCTTGAACAATTGTTGAATGAGCCTTGCCCAAGGCATGGCTCTAGGGAAAAGTCGGCCACTCATCTATGGAAGGACTGCGCAATCATGAAGGCCTTTAAAAATTCCAATGCTTTCAATGGGAACAGTGGCCCGGGTGGCGGCTCAGGCACGGGCGGCTTTCATGGCCCGGGCGGCGGTTCAAATTCCAATTCTCAGAATGTTCAAGGGGGCTTTAATCAGCAGTCCGGCCAGGGTCATCAGCAGCAGCAGAGGGGGGATACCAGACTAATCCAAAGCAGCTCAATGGCAGACAGTATCACGTGTTTACTACCAGTCTGTGCAAGCGAGAGCAGAAGCTCCATAAAAGGGCTGTGAATGCTGTTGAGCCGGCGGTTCCACGCTATTTAAGATGGTCTGAGCAGCCTATTGTGTGGAGTAGGGAAGATCATCCTCCCCGGGTTGATAATCCGGGTCACCTGGCCTTGGTGGTGGATCCTCAGGTTGGGGGGTATAAATTCACTAAAGTGCTCATGTACGGAGGCATCAGCATCAACATCCTCTATTATGAGACCTTCCGTCGTATGGGCTTAACTGATAAAAACCTCAGCCAGTCCAATACTGTTTTCCATGGCGTGGTGCCCGGCAAGTCGGCATATCTGGTCGGTAAGATCGAGCTGGAAGTGGCCTTTGGAGATGAGTAAAACTACAGGGCGGAAAAACTAACCTTTGAGGTGGTTAAGATAAGAAGTCTGTATCATGCTTTATTTGGGCGGCCGGCTTAGGCCAAGTTCATGGCACGGCCGTGTTACGTGTATTTGCAGCTCAAGATGCCGGGTCACAATGGGACCATTACGGTTCATGGCAGCCGAAGGATAGCCTTGGAGTGTGAGGAAGGTGACGCGGCTTACGCTGAATCTGTTTGTGCAACAGAGGAGTTGAAGTTTTACAAGGACAAGGTTGACCCGGCAGATATGACGTCTTTGAAAAAGCCAACCACGGAGCATGAGCCGGTAATGAAATTTAAGTCCGCTGATGAGACTAAACTTGTTGACTTTGTTCCAGGTGACTCATCTCAGCAGTTCAGCATCAGTGCCAATCTGGATCCGAAATAGGAAGGCGCGCTCATCGAGTTCATCCGTGAGAACAGGGACATTTTTGCATGGAAGCCTTCTGACATGCCGGGTGTACCTAGAGAACTCGCTGAGCACACTCTCAATATTGATCCAAAATTTAAGCCGGTCAGGCAATTCCTCCGGTGGTTTAATGAGGAGAGGTGGAAAGCCATTGGTGAGGAGGTAGCCCGGCTCTTGGCGGCCGGGTTTATTGTTGAAGTTTTTCATCCAGAATGGTTAGCTAACCCAGTGCTCGTGCTCAAGAAGAACGGCACCTGGCGGATGTGTGTGGACTACACGGATTTAAACAAGGCTTGTCCGGCTGATCCTTTTGCTCTCCCCCGTATTGATCAAATTATTGATGCTACGGCGGGTTGTGAGCGCTTAAGTTTTTTGGATGCTTATTCTGGATACCATCAGATTAAAATGGCAGTTAAGGACCAGGAGAAGACGGCGTTCATCACTCCATTTGGAGCCTTCTGTTATGTGTCTATGCCTTTTGGGCTCAAGAGTGCACAGGCGACTTACCAGCGTTGTGTGCAGAATTGTCTTCATAACCAGATTGGGCGCAACGTTCATGCCTATGTGGATGATATCGTGGTTAAATCCAGGGAGAAGGAGACCTTGGTAGATGATCTTAGAGAAACCTTTGATAATCTCCGGGTTTACAAGATGATGCTTAACCCGGCCAAGTGTGTTTTTGGTGTTCCTGCAGGCAAGCTCTTGGGTTTTCTGGTTTCTCACAGAGGCATTGAAGCTAACCCGGAAAAGATCAAAGCAATCACCTCTCTGGCTAAGCCGGCGTGCATAAACGACGTCCAGCGTCTGGCGGGCCGCATCGCTGCTTTGAGCCGGTTTATAAGCCATTTGGGTGAAAAGGCTATGCCACTGTACCAGCTGATGAAGAAAACAGATGACTTTATCTGGAATAATGCTGCTAATGTTGCTTTTGAGGATTTGAAGAGACAGCTGGCTGAGCCCCCAGTCCTTGCTGCTCCTGTTGACAAGGAGCCCTTATTGCTATATGTAGCCGCTAACACACGAGCCGTCAGTGTGGCTATGGTGGTGGAGCGTAAGGAAGCGGGTAAGGAGTATCCGGTTTAGCGGCCGGTTTACTACGTCAGCGAAGTACTCATTGAGTCCAAACAACGGTATCCACATTGGCAGAAGCTTGTTTATGGGGTATTCATGGCAAGCCAGAAGTTTAAGCATTATTTCCAGGGTCACCCTATCACTGTGGTTAGTTCTGCTCCCCTAGGAGATATCATCCAAAACAGAGAAGCCACAGGAAGAGTGGCTAAGTGGGCTATAGAACTTGGGCCTCATGGTCTGAAATACGTGCCACGCACTGCTATCAAATCAAGCATTGGTGGATTTCATCAACGATTGGACAGAGCTGCATGTGCCTGAAGAGAAACCGGATAATACATACTGGACTATTCACTTCGATGGGTCTAGGCAATTGGAGGGCTCGGGGGCTGGAGTTGTATTAACTTCCCCTCGAGGTGACAAGTTTTGCTATGTGCTACGGTTGATGTTTCCCTGTACTAACAATGCTGCTGAGTACGAGGCCTTACTCCATGGTCTTCGGATGGCTAAGGAGATGAGCTTGAGCCGGGTAAGGTGCTTTGGCGACTCAGATTTAGTGGCTCAACAAGTGTCAGGCAAGTGGGATTCCAAAGACCCTCTCATGGCGACTTATCGCCGCGAAGTTGATGCCATTGCTAGACATTTTCAGGGTTACCAAGTAAGAGCACATCGATCGCAGGAAGAACGAAGCGGCTGATGCATTAAGCCGGCTGGGCTCTTAGCAAAAGCCGGTGCCGCCTAATACTTTCTTGGACATCTTGCATAACCCTTCGGTTAAGTTGCCTACAGAGGAAGGCTTGGTTGTTCCTGACCCGGAGGCACAATTGGTGGCGGCTCTCCACATTACCCCAGACTGGACAGTACCATACTTGGCTTACATGACCCGGGGAGAATTGCCTGAGGATGAAACTTTGGCCAGACAAATAACCCGGCGGTCTAAGTCAATGATAATCATCAATGGCGAGCTGCATCGTCGCAGTGTCACTGGAACTTTCCAGCGTTGTGTTTCCCCTGAGGAAGGTCAAGAAATTTTACGTGAAATTCACGAGGGGGATTGTGGCCATCATGCCGGCTCAAAATCCCTTGTGGCCAAGGCTTTTCGTCATGGTTTTTATTGGCTGACGGCTCATGCTGATGCAGAGGATTTGGTCAGTAAATGTGACGGTTGCCAGAGGTTCTCGCGACGGGCTCATGTGCCGGCTCAATAATTGAGGATGATTCCAATTACTTGGCCATTTGCGGTCTGGGGGCTTGATATGGTTGGGCGTTTTAAAAGATCTAAGGATAAGAAGACCCACCTCCTGGTGGCGGTCGACAAGTTCACAAAGTGGGTTGAAGCAGAGCCAGTTAGTAAGTGTGACGGAGCCACAGCGGTTCAGTTTATGAAAAGGGTGATATTTCGCTTTGGTTTTCCACACAGCATTATAACTGACAATGGTACCAATCTGTCTAAAGGTGCCATGGAGGAGTTTTGTCAATGAGAGCATATTCGGCTTGATGTTTCATCAGTGGCTCACCCTCAGTCCAATGGTCAAGCTGAGAGAGCCAATCAGGAAATCTTGAAGGGCATCAAGCCCCGGCTTTTGGTCCCTTTGCAACGGACGCCGAGTTGTTGGGTGGAGGAGTTACCCTCCGTGTTATGGAGCATCAATACTACTCCTAACAGGTCTACGGGTTACACGCCTTTCTTCATGGTTTATGGAGCGGAGGCGGTCCTCCCTACCGACATCCGTCATGACTCGCCTCGAGTGGCGGCTTATGTTGAGGCGGATAATGAGCGGGCGCGCCAAGATGCTCTTGACTTGTTGGACGAACAGCGTGATGTGGCAGCGGCTCGCTCGGCGATTTACCAACAAGACCTGCGCCGCTATCACAGCCGCCGGGTTAAGTCCAGAGTCTTCCAGGAAGGTGATCTGGTGCTCCGGCTCATCCAAGATCAAACAGATGCACACAAGTTATCCCCGCCTTGGGAAGGGCCCTTTGTGGTCAGCAAGAACTTGCACAACGGGTCATACTACCTTATCGATGTTCGGGAGCACAAAGATTCATGTAAGTCAGAGGAAGAGACCCGTCGGTCGTGGAACATAGCTCAGCTTCGGCCTTATTACACTTGAGCCACCGGCTCTCATAATGTACATATTTCTATAGCCATGTATATATTATGATAAATAATAAAGCAGGACCTCTGTCCTTTTCTCCTCCAAAGGTAAATGTGTTATTTCCATTACAACATTACATGGTCACTTGGAGGTGGATCCGGCTTATGATCGTATTCGAATCTAGCCATTAACAATATGATCACTTGGGGGCTTCCTATTCAAACATGGGTCGTATTCGAACCAAAGAGAACATAGTTGTCGATACCCACTTGATTGGAAAATTGCCGAGCTCATTGGGGAGTTTTTCTTGGTCATATTTGAATCATAGCTCAAACCCCTTTGGGAACCGACGTGGATCGTATTCGAATCAGCGTCGTTAAACAACTCTTAAGGTCATTTGGGGGCTTCCTGTTCAAACATGGGTCGTATTCGAACCTAAGAGAACATAGCTGTCGGTACCCTCTTGATCGGCAACGCCAAAGCCACTGGGGGCTATATGATCGCATTCGAATCTTAGCTTAACCCCTTTGGGACGGTTCTCTGGTCGTATTCGAACCAGAAGCCCCTAAGTTTTGATCTTTTGGTTTGCAGCAAATTCTTCTGATCATATCAACAGTGTGCAAGGGCGGTTCTTATTCCGCCGGCTTAACTTTGATTAACAATGTTGATAGCACACAATAAGCATTATCGATGCTGGTGAGCCGGAGTTGAGTTCTCAACCTCATTATTTGGGTTACATAAACCGGAAGTGTACTTGAAGGCTTGCAGGTATGCTATTATGGTTATCGCGAAGATATAATTGAGAACCGGTCTTTTATGACCTTGGTTCATATTCCGGGTTATGTGTAAAGTATATGACTCTCCATGCGGTAAACCGCCTAGAGACTTGTGATGGTTTTTTCTATGCAGGACAATTGAGAAAAGTAAATGATCAAACATAAGCCGGAGAAATATAAAAGAGCAGCTTCAACAGAGTTAAGCGCTGCACACGTGCACGATGGCACGACAAAATTAAGTGTTTGTCCTACTCTATTACAGGACTCCCCGAGTCCAAAAGGTGAGGCATTGTTTTTAAGGTGTAACCATGAGCCGCCTAAGAAGTCAAGGTGCTTGTTGGGTTGAAGCTCCCGGCTCATCCCTCTCCGCTCCTCCGGTTGTTTCCATGACCTGGAAGGTTGTTGATTTCCAGTCAATGCCACTCAAAGCTTCGAATTGAGCCTCATCATCAATTAACCCGGCCGGGTCAACTTCTGGGGCAAAGGTATGCTTACGAGTCGGAGGGATCAGGCTGACTGCTTCATAGCGTGGAGTTGGGATCCTCTGATTCTCCGCGTCATAGCCCGGCTGATACTTGGTAAGATCTGTGTCATTCCCAATCAAGGTGGCCACCGGGCGCACGCTCTTCACACAGGCGGCGAAGTTTTTCTGGTCAAAGGGGGTACCGTTTTCCTTCAGGCTGGGGTATCCAAGAGCGATGTCGGCCGGGTCTAGCTCCGGTAGAAATGCCTTGGCCCGGCTCAGAGCAGCTATAGCTCCGGCTCTTGCAGAAGCCCGTCTCAGCTCTTGGAAGCGTTGAGGAAGTACGGCAAGCCGCCTGAGTACGTCTGCCAGGTGAGTGGTAACCTCATTGGACAGAGCCACAACGGCTAAAGCACGCTGTGACCCGGTGTAGAGTTGCTCCACCAAGGTGTAAACAGCCTTCAGCTTGGTCAGCATGTTCTGATTGAGATTGGAGCTTCTGGGGCCTGTATAACAAAGTCAGGTGAGCTGATAGCAATGGAGGGGCTTATGAGACATGAATGATGTAAACTTATTTAAAGCTTATAGAATAACTTACCAAAGATTGCGGAGACCATCTGCGATACATGGCGTTTTAAGCCGGAGAGTTCGGCGGTTCTTTCAGTAAGAGCAGCCTCCGCTTGTTCGGCCCGGCTGAGCAAGGCAGTCTTCTCATCGGCCCAGGCTTTTCTTTCTGTTTCAAATTTTTTCTTCAGTTTTTCTTGTGCAGAGACACTGAACTCAAATTTGGCATTGGCCTTCTGGGTCTCATTTTCCTGAGTATTCAGGCGGGTCTTCAGATCAGAGATTTCCGATTCAAGTTTCTTGCAGGCAGCCTGTAGAAGTTCCGGGTTACAGTTTGAGTGACTGTCATGCAACATTAAAGTCCCAAGCACTTTGCAAGCAAAGACACTTGGCACTTGGGGGCTAATGTAGGCTGAGAAGCTTTATTTACAGTGCCGGTTCATGAAAATAAGTCCCAAGCACTTTGCAGGCAAAGGTGCTTGGCACTTGGGGGCTAATGGGCAAAGTTGCTCAAGTACTTGATTAAAACGTAAGGTAAAAGACCGGTTCACCTAGGCTGTTTAACCCGGCCCTTGAGTGTTACCAGGTAAGCCGGTATTAAGTCTACAACATATTCTATCATAAGTAATAGACTTGGGGGCTAGCATGGTAAGAATGACTATGGAGTAAGCAAGAGAATCATACCTCAGATTTTTGCTGTATCTGCTTCACCATGTCAATTTCCAGGTCCCGGCTGTTGTGCACTTGACCAATATAACCAGCGACAATATCTCCAATGCTCAAGTTAGCATAGTCAGTGATATCCAGTCTAGCCCTGCGGCGCTCCAGCAGTTCTTCCTTAGCAGAGCATCTAGCCAGCACAGTGGGTCTTCCCGGTTCAACAAATTCGGTCCGGGTAATCACCACATCCGGGTCATCGGCCGGTTGAGCTGGGCTGGGAATCTCCGGGTTGTCAGAACCCTCCATGGCTTGTTCTTCAGTTGGAGCAGTGGTTTCTGGAGCTGGTGCAGACGGCGGCTCAGAGGCAGAGGCGTTGGGTTCAGGCAAAACCGGCTCTTCGACCGGGTTACTTTTCTTTGCCCTCTTGCTGAATTTTGCTTGTGCACTGAAAGTCAAAAGGTTAGCGCAAAAACATGAGTAAGATAAGCACAAAGTAGGCTAATCATCATTACCCGGGAGCGGTCTTGAAAGCCGGCAAGTTAGATTGCATGGAGTCCCCAGAGGAAGGTGAAGTTTCCTGATAGTTTGAATCAGAAGAATTGAGTGGTTGACGAGTGACGCCCGCCAAAGGATGAAAAGGATATAAGTTGGAGATAACCTCAGTCCGGCGCTTCCTTGATGCTTCAGGTAAGCCGGAGGAGAGGTCTGCTTCCTTGTTGGTCCGGGTTTGCCTCCGGCTCTCATGAATCTGTCGCTTCAAAAGAAACTAAGGATCTTGATAAGCTAAAGGATGTGAAAATCTTACTTTCCGGGTTACTCTTCGGACTTTCAGCCTTGGCAAGGGCTCCGAGCCGGAGGAAAGTATAGTTACCTCTTCAATCACCGGGTTACTCGCTCCGGTATCATCCTGCTGATAATCAGTGTCAATAAGGTGGTTAAAAACAGACAAAAAAACAAAAGAAGAGCCTAAAGAATCAAGGGCTACCTCTGACTCGGAGGTGCCATCCAACTGAAGCAGGTCTGAGGCGCTAGGCTTACTCCCCTTCTTGCGGAGAGCGGCTCTCCTGGCGGCTTTTTTAACCTTCCTGGCTTTTTTAGCGGACTCATGGTCATACCTGACCTTCCAGAACTTCTCATTAGCCTGAAAAATACAACAAAGGTTTCTTAAAGTTAAAGATGAAAATTGTTAAAATGGAAAGTAAGGTGCTCAGATCAGTAGCTTACCGTCGGAGCCGGGTTAGCTTTGCAGAAGGGACTTAAGCCTGTCTTCCCGCAATCTGCTAAGCTCTCGTTTAGAAGGGACTTGGTCATGTCATCAACGACGTCCTCAGGTAAGTCGTTGGGGCTGTGCCGAAGAGGATCATCCTTCCGGCCCGTGTAATCACACATTAAGCCGGGGCGGCGGCTTAGAGGAATCACCCGCCAAGCAATCCATACCCGGACCAGATCAACGCCGTTAAGGCCGTTTCCCAGAAGAGCTTTAATCTTGTTGATGGTGGGGATAAGTTGTTGATGCTCAGCTTGAGATAATTTGTCTGGCAGGGGGTGATTTGATTCCAGACGCAAGGCGCGAAAGCCGGGCAGAGGGTTCTCTCAGCCGGAGAAGTATCATGGCAGTAGAACCATGTCTGGTTCCAGTCCTTTGGGTGGCTTGGCGGCTCAGCATAAGGAAAGAGGCAATCTCTCCGTCGTTGGATTGAAATTCCGCCAAGTTCCAGGCTAGGCCCGTTGGCACACTCGTTCTGGCGGTTCAGATAAAACAGCTCCCTAAAGAGCAGTAGGCTGGGCTCTTCTCCAAGGTACACTTCACAGAACACTTGGAAGTTACAAATGTTTGACACGGAATTGGGTCCAATGTCTTGAGATCGCAGATCGAAAAAGTGCAGAACATCTCTGAAGAACTTTGAGCCGGGAGGTGCAAAACCCCGGCTCATGTGATCAGCAAATATAACAACCTCTCCGTCTCTTGGTTGAGGTCTTTCTTCGGACGGGTCAGGGGCACGATAGGACATGACCTCCTTCTTAGCCAGGTAACCCGTCTTCACGAAGTCATCTAAGGTATTATCAGTAACGTTGGATCTCACCCAGTTGCACGTAATGGGTGCCTTGGGAGCCTTGGGCGGCATTGTGAAAGACGGAAGCCTATGACAAAAGAAAACTTCCGGTTCAAATTTAAGCCGGAGGAAGATTTCAGTTCAGCATTCAAGATGGCGGCTTATGAAGGGGCCTAATGATATATGGCTAATTGTGTCGGGTTATCTAAGCCGCTGTGAATATCATAAGCAATTCAAGTTGTTTAAAACTCTATTATGAATGAGCCAGAAATTTCACAAGCATGGCCTCTTTTAAGCCGGCGATATGAGCCGCCATGGTTAACAGATGCAGTTTTTTGTCTAAGTGTTGCACAAACAAGTTTCACAGATTGCAGGGATGACCCGGCGGCGGTTCAGGGGGAGAGAGAATAGATCGAGAGCCAGGCATAGTGATTAAGCTCCCTGGTCATCGAAACCCTAAGTAATACCACCTCAACTGGACGTAGGCTTTTACCTTCACCGTAAGGGGCCGAACCAGTATGATCCTCGTGTTCCTTGTCCCGCTTAACCCCTTTAAGCTTCGTAGCTGCGATGGCTTCACGACTAAGTCCTTGCACGAGGACATCTGCCGTGAAAATTCCACGACAGTTGGCGCCCACCGTGGGGCCAGCGCATGGTGGATTTGAGTTCTTGAAGGGCAGCTTCGAAGGGCTCAAGGGATACGCTGTGGGCCGGATGACCAAGAGTCGTCGCGGCAAGCTCTACATCGACGATGCAAACTAGGGCCCCGACGCCGGCTCAATCGAGTACGGGTACCGGGTCCCCTTCGGCGGAATTCATGTCTTTATTGGCAAGATTGGTGAGCCGGGCCTTGAACCGGACCTCTCCGCCGATCTCCTCGAGACGGCTCAGCGTGCACGACCCGCCCGGACTCTGCCTGCCTTGAAGCATGCTTTCGTGGGATGCGTTCATGCAGGGCTCTCTGAAAGATCTGGATCTGGCGAGGAGACGGCCGCTTGCTCTGACGGCGAGTCATCCACAGAGGAGACCGACTCGTTATACCAACTTCAAGATGGCAGGCTCAGGGTTGTTCCGATGGCGACAGTATTCCGGACCCCTTTGAGCCGCCGAGCCGGGTTGGAATCTTCATGGCTGGCGCACAACCTGTTCAAAACCCCGCCGCCGGGGCAGGAAGCCCTGTGCCCTCGCCGGCTCAGGTGCTGATGGATCTCACGGACAAGATGACGGCCCTGTTAACCGCTACGGTCGCCCCAGCAGATCAAGCTCAGCATGACGCGGAGGTGGCGCAGTTAAAGTTGGATATAGCAAAAGCCAAGGAGGATCTGGCGGCGGAAGGGATCAGGATGGCTGCAGAGAGGGCGGCTCTCGATGCCCAGACTCAGCTGATTCAGGCGCAGTCTTTCCGGCTCACGATGGATCAGAACGCGTCCAATGAGGTCATGAGAAGGAGGCATCAAAAGGCCCAATCTCGACTCCCTCCGGTTTACGATCCTCGAAACCTCTTCAACACGCCTGGTGCAGGGCCCAGTAACCCGCCAGAGATCACGGCGCCCGGGGCCGGAACGTCAATTCAACCCCAAGTAATGGGGCCTCCCCGGGTGAACGCTGCCCCGCCTCAGTACGTGCCAATACCACCGGGTCATTATGCCAACCCGTTGGAAAACGTTGGTCGCCGCGGCGGCGCGACTGGCGGCTCTCCCAATCGATGGCGACTCTCCGATGGCGGTTGAAACCCGCCGGGTCAGAGAACTCCTTCAGACGGCTCTGGCGCAACAGGAGGCATATTCATATAGCCGGGACAGGATTCATTCAACCCCTCGTCCAGGCCGGAGCCCGAGTTATAGCAGACACATGGTCTCAGCGACCGGCTCTAGCAATGTCCGACACCGTGACTTGCCTCCAGTCCACGGCCCGGTTCATAATGGGGCCTTTAACGCGGTAGACCAAGACAGAGCACGACAAGAGGCGGAGCAGGCGGCTCAGTTGACGGCTTACCAGCCACTCCCGGCTCATCCGACGGCTTCCATCGACGCGGGTATACCTACGAGGACTGGAGGTGTTCCTTGTCTGGTGCCGGCTCTCCGTAATGAACGTCTGCCCAAGGATTTCAAAGGGCCTAGGAAGGTGCCTAATTACATGGCTGATTTACATGGCTCTGCAGTCTTAATGTTAGAGCAGAATTGTCGTTTTGCGCCCCTGAAGATGAAGCTCGGGCGGCTCAAGTGCGATTGCAATGATATGGGTACGCTGATGGCGGCTCTGGTCAAGTACGCCGACTCCGATAGTACCAAGGATCCCGCGTCGGATGATGAAAGGACAGGGAAGGGAAAACGGAACGGCAATGGCAAGGGCCCCCAGCACAACTCGGCGGTCCAAGGAGGTAACAAGCGTAAGGCTGGCGGCAGTATGGAATTTGTGGCCAACGCCAATTCATAGGGTAACAACCACCGGCGCAAGGGGAGACCACCTCCCCGAGCCGGCGGGTCAGGCCCGACGCTTGAACAATTGTTGAATGAGCCTTGCCCAAGGCATGGCTCTAGGGAAAAGTCGGCCACTCATCTATGGAAGGACTGCGCAATCATGAAGGCCTTTAAAAATTCCAATGCTTTCAATGGGAACAGTGGCCCGGGTGGCGGCTCAGGCACTGGCGGCTTTCATGGCCCGGGCGGCGGTTCAAATTCCAATTCTCAGAATGTTCAAGGGGGCTTTAATCAGCAGTCCGGCCAGGGTCATCAGCAGCAGCAGAGGGGGGATACCAGACTAATCCAAAGCAGCTCAATGGCAGGCAGTATCACGTGTTTACTACCAGTCTGTGCAAGCGAGAGCAGAAGCTCCATAAAAGGGTTGTGAATGCTGTTGAGCCGGCGGTTCCACGCTATTTAAGATGGTCTGAGCAGCCTATTGTGTGGAGTAGGGAAGATCATCCTCCCCGGGTTGATAATCCGGGTCACCTGGCCTTGGTGGTGGATCCTCAGGTTGGGGGGTATAAATTCACTAAAGTGCTCATGTACGGAGGCATCAGCATCAACATCCTCTATTATGAGACCTTCCGTCGTATGGGCTTAACTGATAAAAACCTCAGCCAGTCCAATACTGTTTTCCATGGCGTGGTGCCCGGCAAGTCGGCATATCTGGTCGGTAAGATCGAGCTGGAAGTGGCCTTTGGAGATGAGTAAAACTACAGGGCGGAAAAACTAACCTTTGAGGTGGTTAAGATAAGAAGTCTGTATCATGCTTTATTTGGGCGGCTGGCTTAGGCCAAGTTCATGGCACGGCCGTGTTACGTGTATTTGCAGCTCAAGATGCCGGGTCACAATGGGACCATTACAGTTCATGGCAGCCGAAGGATAGCCTTGGAGTGTGAGGAAGGTGACGCGGCTTACGCCGAATCTGTTTGTGCAACAGAGGAGTTGAAGTTTTACAAGGACAAGGTTGACCCGGCAGATATGACGTCTTTGAAAAAGCCAACCACGGAGCATGAGCCGGTAATGAAATTTAAGTCCGCTGATGAGACTAAACTTGTTGACTTTGTTCCAGGTGACTCATCTCAGCAGTTCAGCATCAGTGCCAATCTGGATCCGAAATAGGAAGGCGCGCTCATCGAGTTCATCCGTGAGAACAGGGACATTTTTGCATGGAAGCCTTCTGACATGCCGGGTGTACCTAGAGAACTCGCTGAGCACACTCTCAATATTGATCCAAAATTTAAGCCGGTCAGGCAATTCCTCCGGTGGTTTAATGAGGAGAGGTGGAAAGCCATTGGTGAGGAGGTAGCCCGGCTCTTGGCGGCCGGGTTTATTGTTGAAGTTTTTCATCCAGAATGGTTAGCTAACCCAGTGCTCGTGCTCAAGAAGAACGGCACCTGGCGGATGTGTGTGGACTACACGGATTTAAACAAGGCTTGTCCGGCTGATCCTTTTGCTCTCCCCCGTATTGATCAAATTATTGATGCTACGGCGGGTTGTGAGCGCTTAAGTTTTTTGGATGCTTATTCTGGATACCATCAGATTAAAATGGCAGTTAAGGACCAGGAGAAGACGGCGTTCATCACTCCATTTGGAGCCTTCTGTTATGTGTCTATGCCTTTTGGGCTCAAGAGTGCACAGGCGACTTACCAGCGTTGTGTGCAGAATTGTCTTCATAACCAGATTGGGCGCAACGTTCATGCCTATGTGGATGATATCGTGGTTAAATCCAGGGAGAAGGAGACCTTGGTAGATGATCTTAGAGAAACCTTTGATAATCTCCGGGTTTACAAGATGATGCTTAACCCGGCCAAGTGTGTTTTTGGTGTTCCTGCAGGCAAGCTCTTGGGTTTTCTGGTTTCTCACAGAGGCATTGAAGCTAACCCGGAAAAGATCAAAGCAATCACCTCTCTGGCTAAGCCGGCGTGCATAAACGACGTCCAGCGTCTGGCGGGCCGCATCGCTGCTTTGAGCCGGTTTATAAGCCATTTGGGTGAAAAGGCTATGCCACTGTACCAGCTGATGAAGAAAACAGATGACTTTATCTGGAATAATGCTGCTAATGTTGCTTTTGAGGATTTGAAGAGACAGCTGGCTGAGCCCCCAGTCCTTGCTGCTCCTGTTGACAAGGAGCCCTTATTGCTATATGTAGCCGCTAACACACGAGCCGTCAGTGTGGCTATGGTGGTGGAGCGTAAGGAAGCGGGTAAGGAGTATCCGGTTTAGCGGCCGGTTTACTACGTCAGCGAAGTACTCATTGAGTCCAAACAACGGTATCCACATTGGCAGAAGCTTGTTTATGGGGTATTCATGGCAAGCCAGAAGTTTAAGCATTATTTCCAGGGTCACCCTATCACTGTGGTTAGTTCTGCTCCCCTAGGAGATATCATCCAAAACAGAGAAGCCACAGGAAGAGTGGCTAAGTGGGCTATAGAACTTGGGCCTCATGGTCTGAAATACGTGCCACGCACTGCTATCAAATCAAGCATTGGTGGATTTCATCAACGATTGGACAGAGCTGCATGTGCCTGAAGAGAAACCGGATAATACATACTGGACTATTCACTTCGATGGGTCTAGGCAATTGGAGGGCTCGGGGGCTGGAGTTGTATTAACTTCCCCTCGAGGTGACAAGTTTTGCTATGTGCTACGGTTGATGTTTCCCTGTACTAACAATGCTGCTGAGTACGAGGCCTTACTCCATGGTCTTCGGATGGCTAAGGAGATGAGCTTGAGCCGGGTAAGGTGCTTTGGCGACTCAGATTTAGTGGCTCAACAAGTGTCAGGCAAGTGGGATTCCAAAGACCCTCTCATGGCGACTTATCGCCGCGAAGTTGATGCCATTGCTAGACATTTTCAGGGTTACCAAGTAAGAGCACATCGATCGCAGGAAGAACGAAGCGGCTGATGCATTAAGCCGGCTGGGCTCTTAGCAAAAGCCGGTGCCGCCTAATACTTTCTTGGACATCTTGCATAACCCTTCGGTTAAGTTGCCTACAGAGGAAGGCTTGGTTGTTCCTGACCCGGAGGCACAATTGGTGGCGGCTCTCCACATTACCCCAGACTGGACAGTACCATACTTGGCTTACATGACCCGGGGAGAATTGCCTGAGGATGAAACTTTGGCCAGACAAATAACCCGGCGGTCTAAGTCAATGATAATCATCAATGGCGAGCTGCATCGTCGCAGTGTCACTGGAACTTTCCAGCGTTGTGTTTCCCCTGAGGAAGGTCAAGAAATTTTACGTGAAATTCACGAGGGGGATTGTGGCCATCATGCCGGCTCAAAATCCCTTGTGGCCAAGGCTTTTCGTC
This sequence comes from Triticum aestivum, assembly GCF_018294505.1. NCBI lineage: Eukaryota > Viridiplantae > Streptophyta > Magnoliopsida > Poales > Poaceae > Triticum > Triticum aestivum. The sequence goes on along the minus strand of NC_057814.1, from coordinate 77,084,215 downwards.
ATGGTTTTTATTGGCTGACGGCTCATGCTGATGCAGAGGATTTGGTCAGTAAATGTGACGGTTGCCAGAGGTTCTCGCGACGGGCTCATGTGCCGGCTCAATAATTGAGGATGATTCCAATTACTTGGCCATTTGCGGTCTGGGGGCTTGATATGGTTGGGCGTTTTAAAAGATCTAAGGATAAGAAGACCCACCTCCTGGTGGCGGTCGACAAGTTCACAAAGTGGGTTGAAGCAGAGCCAGTTAGTAAGTGTGACGGAGCCACAGCGGTTCAGTTTATGAAAAGGGTGATATTTCGCTTTGGTTTTCCACACAGCATTATAACTGACAATGGTACCAATCTGTCTAAAGGTGCCATGGAGGAGTTTTGTCAATGAGAGCATATTCGGCTTGATGTTTCATCAGTGGCTCACCCTCAGTCCAATGGTCAAGCTGAGAGAGCCAATCAGGAAATCTTGAAGGGCATCAAGCCCCGGCTTTTGGTCCCTTTGCAACGGACGCCGAGTTGTTGGGTGGAGGAGTTACCCTCCGTGTTATGGAGCATCAATACTACTCCTAACAGGTCTACGGGTTACACGCCTTTCTTCATGGTTTATGGAGCGGAGGCGGTCCTCCCTACCGACATCCGTCATGACTCGCCTCGAGTGGCGGCTTATGTTGAGGCGGATAATGAGCGGGCGCGCCAAGATGCTCTTGACTTGTTGGACGAACAGCGTGATGTGGCAGCGGCTCGCTCGGCGATTTACCAACAAGACCTGCGCCGCTATCACAGCCGCCGGGTTAAGTCCAGAGTCTTCCAGGAAGGTGATCTGGTGCTCCGGCTCATCCAAGATCAAACAGATGCACACAAGTTATCCCCGCCTTGGGAAGGGCCCTTTGTGGTCAGCAAGAACTTGCACAACGGGTCATACTACCTTATCGATGTTCGGGAGCACAAAGATTCATGTAAGTCAGAGGAAGAGACCCGTCGGTCGTGGAACATAGCTCAGCTTCGGCCTTATTACACTTGAGCCACCGGCTCTCATAATGTACATATTTCTATAGCCATGTATATATTATGATAAATAATAAAGCAGGACCTCTGTCCTTTTCTCCTCCAAAGGTAAATGTGTTATTTCCATTACAACATTACATGGTCACTTGGAGGTGGATCCGGCTTATGATCGTATTCGAATCTAGCCATTAACAATATGATCACTTGGGGGCTTCCTATTCAAACATGGGTCGTATTCGAACCAAAGAGAACATAGTTGTCGATACCCACTTGATTGGAAAATTGCCGAGCTCATTGGGGAGTTTTTCTTGGTCATATTTGAATCATAGCTCAAACCCCTTTGGGAACCGACGTGGATCGTATTCGAATCAGCGTCGTTAAACAACTCTTAAGGTCATTTGGGGGCTTCCTGTTCAAACATGGGTCGTATTCGAACCTAAGAGAACATAGCTGTCGGTACCCTCTTGATCGGCAACGCCAAAGCCACTGGGGGCTATATGATCGCATTCGAATCTTAGCTTAACCCCTTTGGGACGGTTCTCTGGTCGTATTCGAACCAGAAGCCCCTAAGTTTTGATCTTTTGGTTTGCAGCAAATTCTTCTGATCATATCAACAGTGTGCAAGGGCGGTTCTTATTCCGCCGGCTTAACTTTGATTAACAATGTTGATAGCACACAATAAGCATTATCGATGCTGGTGAGCCGGAGTTGAGTTCTCAACCTCATTATTTGGGTTACATAAACCGGAAGTGTACTTGAAGGCTTGCAGGTATGCTATTATGGTTATCGCGAAGATATAATTGAGAACCGGTCTTTTATGACCTTGGTTCATATTCCGGGTTATGTGTAAAGTATATGACTCTCCATGCGGTAAACCGCCTAGAGACTTGTGATGGTTTTTTCTATGCAGGACAATTGAGAAAAGTAAATGATCAAACATAAGCCGGAGAAATATAAAAGAGCAGCTTCAACAGAGTTAAGCGCTGCACACGTGCACGATGGCACGACAAAATTAAGTGTTTGTCCTACTCTATTACAGGACTCCCCGAGTCCAAAAGGTGAGGCATTGTTTTTAAGGTGTAACCATGAGCCGCCTAAGAAGTCAAGGTGCTTGTTGGGTTGAAGCTCCCGGCTCATCCCTCTCCGCTCCTCCGGTTGTTTCCATGACCTGGAAGGTTGTTGATTTCCAGTCAATGCCACTCAAAGCTTCGAATTGAGCCTCATCATCAATTAACCCGGCCGGGTCAACTTCTGGGGCAAAGGTATGCTTACGAGTCGGAGGGATCAGGCTGACTGCTTCATAGCGTGGAGTTGGGATCCTCTGATTCTCCGCGTCATAGCCCGGCTGATACTTGGTAAGATCTGTGTCATTCCCAATCAAGGTGGCCACCGGGCGCACGCTCTTCACACAGGCGGCGAAGTTTTTCTGGTCAAAGGGGGTACCGTTTTCCTTCAGGCTGGGGTATCCAAGAGCGATGTCGGCCGGGTCTAGCTCCGGTAGAAATGCCTTGGCCCGGCTCAGAGCAGCTATAGCTCCGGCTCTTGCAGAAGCCCGTCTCAGCTCTTGGAAGCGTTGAGGAAGTACGGCAAGCCGCCTGAGTACGTCTGCCAGGTGAGTGGTAACCTCATTGGACAGAGCCACAACGGCTAAAGCACGCTGTGACCCGGTGTAGAGTTGCTCCACCAAGGTGTAAACAGCCTTCAGCTTGGTCAGCATGTTCTGATTGAGATTGGAGCTTCTGGGGCCTGTATAACAAAGTCAGGTGAGCTGATAGCAATGGAGGGGCTTATGAGACATGAATGATGTAAACTTATTTAAAGCTTATAGAATAACTTACCAAAGATTGCGGAGACCATCTGCGATACATGGCGTTTTAAGCCGGAGAGTTCGGCGGTTCTTTCAGTAAGAGCAGCCTCCGCTTGTTCGGCCCGGCTGAGCAAGGCAGTCTTCTCATCGGCCCAGGCTTTTCTTTCTGTTTCAAATTTTTTCTTCAGTTTTTCTTGTGCAGAGACACTGAACTCAAATTTGGCATTGGCCTTCTGGGTCTCATTTTCCTGAGTATTCAGGCGGGTCTTCAGATCAGAGATTTCCGATTCAAGTTTCTTGCAGGCAGCCTGTAGAAGTTCCGGGTTACAGTTTGAGTGACTGTCATGCAACATTAAAGTCCCAAGCACTTTGCAAGCAAAGACACTTGGCACTTGGGGGCTAATGTAGGCTGAGAAGCTTTATTTACAGTGCCGGTTCATGAAAATAAGTCCCAAGCACTTTGCAGGCAAAGGTGCTTGGCACTTGGGGGCTAATGGGCAAAGTTGCTCAAGTACTTGATTAAAACGTAAGGTAAAAGACCGGTTCACCTAGGCTGTTTAACCCGGCCCTTGAGTGTTACCAGGTAAGCCGGTATTAAGTCTACAACATATTCTATCATAAGTAATAGACTTGGGGGCTAGCATGGTAAGAATGACTATGGAGTAAGCAAGAGAATCATACCTCAGATTTTTGCTGTATCTGCTTCACCATGTCAATTTCCAGGTCCCGGCTGTTGTGCACTTGACCAATATAACCAGCGACAATATCTCCAATGCTCAAGTTAGCATAGTCAGTGATATCCAGTCTAGCCCTGCGGCGCTCCAGCAGTTCTTCCTTAGCAGAGCATCTAGCCAGCACAGTGGGTCTTCCCGGTTCAACAAATTCGGTCCGGGTAATCACCACATCCGGGTCATCGGCCGGTTGAGCTGGGCTGGGAATCTCCGGGTTGTCAGAACCCTCCATGGCTTGTTCTTCAGTTGGAGCGGTGGTTTCTGGAGCTGGTGCAGACGGCGGCTCAGAGGCAGAGGCGTTGGGTTCAGGCAAAACCGGCTCTTCGACCGGGTTACTTTTCTTTGCCCTCTTGCTGAATTTTGCTTGTGCACTGAAAGTCAAAAGGTTAGCGCAAAAACATGAGTAAGATAAGCACAAAGTAGGCTAATCATCATTACCCGGGAGCGGTCTTGAAAGCCGGTAAGTTAGATTGCATGGAGTCCCCAGAGGAAGGTGAAGTTTCCTGATAGTTTGAATCAGAAGAATTGAGTGGTTGACGAGTGACGCCCGCCAAAGGATGAAAAGGATATAAGTTGGAGATAACCTCAGTCCGGCGCTTCCTTGATGCTTCAGGTAAGCCGGAGGAGAGGTCTGCTTCCTTGTTGGTCCGGGTTTGCCTCCGGCTCTCATGAATCTGTCGCTTCAAAAGAAACTAAGGATCTTGATAAGCTAAAGGATGTGAAAATCTTACTTTCCGGGTTACTCTTCGGACTTTCAGCCTTGGCAAGGGCTCCGAGCCGGAGGAAAGTATAGTTACCTCTTCAATCACCGGGTTACTCGCTCCGGTATCATCCTGCTGATAATCAGTGTCAATAAGGTGGTTAAAAACAGACAAAAAACCAAAAGAAGAGCCTAAAGAATCAAGGGCTACCTCTGACTCGGAGGTGCCATCCAACTGAAGCAGGTCTGAGGCGCTAGGCTTACTCCCCTTCTTGCGGAGAGCGGCTCTCCTGGCGGCTTTTTTAACCTTCCTGGCTTTTTTAGCGGACTCATGGTCATACCTGACCTTCCAGAACTTCTCATTAGCCTGAAAAATACAACAAAGGTTTCTTAAAGTTAAAGATGAAAATTGTTAAAATGGAAAGTAAGGTGCTCAGATCAGTAGCTTACCGCCGGAGCCGGGTTAGCTTTGCAGAAGGGACTTAAGCCTGTCTTCCCGCAATCTGCTAAGCTCTCGTTTAGAAGGGACTTGGTCATGTCATCAACGACGTCCTCAGGTAAGTCGTTGGGGCTGTGCCGAAGAGGATCATCCTTCCGGCCCGTGTAATCACACATTAAGCCGGGGCGGCGGCTTAGAGGAATCACCCGCCAAGCAATCCATACCCGGACCAGATCAACGCCGTTAAGGCCGTTTCCCAGAAGAGCTTTAATCTTGTTGATGGTGGGGATAAGTTGTTGATGCTCAGCTTGAGATAATTTGTCTGGCAGGGGGTGATTTGATTCCAGACGCAAGGCGCGAAAGCCGGGCAGAGGGTTCTCTCAGCCGGAGAAGTATCATGGCAGTAGAACCATGTCTGGTTCCAGTCCTTTGGGTGGCTTGGCGGCTCAGCATAAGGAAAGAGGCAATCTCTCCGTCGTTGGATTGAAATTCCGCCAAGTTCCAGGCTAGGCCCGTTGGCACACTCGTTCTGGCGGTTCAGATAAAACAGCTCCCTAAAGAGCAGTAGGCTGGGCTCTTCTCCAAGGTACACTTCACAGAACACTTGGAAGTTACAAATGTTTGACACGGAATTGGGTCCAATGTCTTGAGATCGCAGATCGAAAAAGTGCAGAACATCTCTGAAGAACTTTGAGCCGGGAGGTGCAAAACCCCGGCTCATGTGATCAGCAAATATAACAACCTCTCCGTCTCTTGGTTGAGGTCTTTCTTCGGACGGGTCAGGGGCACGATAGGACATGACCTCCTTCTTAGCCAGGTAACCCGTCTTCACGAAGTCATCTAAGGTATTATCAGTAACGTTGGATCTCACCCAGTTGCACGTAATGGGTGCCTTGGGAGCCTTGGGCGGCATTGTGAAAGACGGAAGCCTATGACAAAAGAAAACTTCCGGTTCAAATTTAAGCCGGAGGAAGATTTCAGTTCAGCATTCAAGATGGCGGCTTATGAAGGGGCCTAATGATATATGGCTAATTGTGTCGGGTTATCTAAGCCGCTGTGAATATCATAAGCAATTCAAGTTGTTTAAAACTCTATTATGAATGAGCCAGAAATTTCACAAGCATGGCCTCTTTTAAGCCGGCGATATGAGCCGCCATGGTTAACAGATGCAGTTTTTTGTCTAAGTGTTGCACAAACAAGTTTCACAGATTGCAGGGATTATTTTGGATCAAACGGTCGTTTAGAAAGGAAAAATTTCTAGACCTAAAAACTGATACAGAGAAGTTCATAAGCTCTAAATGAGGTCTTGTTGCGGACAAAGGGGATTTACTAGCATAAAAATGAGTGAGAAACTACTACCGCAGGGAGTCTGTACCGTTTTTGGATCAAAGGGAACCTCGGTGGCGGAACTGTGAAGAAATCGCGATGAACTACGAAGAACACAGAGAACTTGCGGGCTCTAATGCGGATCTAAGGTACGGGACAGCGAGGACTTACTGGTGCTAATGAGCAGCGGAGGCGCGCCGCAGAATTCTGGTCAAGACAGGTTGATGCAGCGGCCTTGGTCGGTGAAGACGAGGTGCGCGGTGGCGGAGCTCGGGCTCTGGAGCGTCAGAGGAGGAAGACGATGGAGGGAAAGAGTGACGAAGACCTATGGGCCGGGCCTATTTATAAGGGCCGGCTGGTAAATGGGCGCGGGAAAAGAGGAGGCGGAAGACATGATTATATTGCCGCAGAAACGCCTCGATTTTCGGGATGGTCTTTAAAGATAAGATCCGTTGAGATGTGACAGAATAAAAAATGAATTTAATGGGAGATGACGTCATGGCGGGTTACCAAGAATCCAGAAGATGACGTCACGGCGGGTTATAACCTTTGCACAAGCAGAAGCCGGAAGATTTTGAAGATTTTGAAGATTGACATGAACCGGTTCAAATCAATCTGGGGCCTAATGTTGAGGATATGACCATTAGAGTCACCCGCCCAGGAGGGGCCGGGTTACGTCATAATGATCATCACCTCAAGCCCAGTACCAAGCTTGAGGATGGCGGATCAATAATGGGCTTAAGACCCGGAGGCGGCTTAAGGCCCGTAGTGATAAACCGTCGTTATGGCAATGACTTGTAATGTAAGGCAAGAGTAGTTAAGAGTCCGAGCCGGATGCTGTTATAAGCTGGCTCGGGACTCTGAGAGCCGTGGGGCGTCAACCTCTCTATATAAAGGGATGACCCGGCGGCGGTTCAGGGGGAGAGAGAACAGATCGAGAGCCAGGCATAGCGATTAAGCTCCCTGGTCATCGAAACCCTAAGTAATACCACCTCAACTGGACGTAGGCTTTTACCTTCACCGTAAGGGGCCGAACCAGTATAATCCTCGTGTTCCTTGTCCCGCTTAACCCCTTTAAGCTTCCTAGCTGCGATGGCTCCACGACTAAGTCCTTGCACGAGGACATCTGCCGTGACAATTCCACGACAGTATGCCCTGCATTGCACACGCAACTAAAAATTGAACCGTGTTTGATGCATCCTCCATCACAAACATTTTGCACCTTTTTTGATGGGTTTTTTACACCACTGTTTGCGATTATGGCATCGCACACAGTTTCGTCGAAGGGTCTCTGATCGTAGTGTCGCGTTAGCACCATCCTGCGGTAGTGCTCCCTCTCTGGATCCACCCAAGCCAGTACGGGCGCTCGGGCCGCCTGGACGGCTAGAGCCACACAGGACGCACACCAGCGACAATGGCTTGTCGTATCCTCGCTGTGTGCGCCCCTTGCTGCTTGGCGTTGCCCAGCTGCTCCGTTGGTCAGCAAGTTGAGATGACAACGAGCTACGGTTTTGGTCAGACGAGGTGGTTGTAGAAGACGCAAAGGCAGTGGGTGCTCAACAGGGGGAGCAAGGCCGGCGAACTCCACTGTGCTTGTGAGTTGTGACGGCGCTGCTCCCCATCCTGTATTCATGAAGGGGCAGCCGAGTGGATCTCGAACTACAGAGGGCGGCGAGCATCAGCGATGATGCCTCTTTTTAGCCCTTGAGTCGGGCCCTTGTCCCTTACTGCGTCGAGCTGAAAAGTGAAAACAGGACACCGCAGTCCTCTATCCTCTTTCCACCCAGCCACCTAGGTCATGCCTAGCACGCCGGTCTGAAAAGCACGCGTGCCCGGCCCGTGATGGGCCTGGCCCAGCACGTGGCCTGCCAGTGTCACGAGTCTGGGCACGCTTGCTGGTCCGGCACAACATGTTTAAAATTTTCCATATTTTTTATATATTAGTCCCAACATCAGCCCAAGTAGGTCCAACATCACACAGGGCGATGGGTTAAACGTGCCGGTGGGCCGACCCGTTTCCATGTTGTGTCGTGCATGGGCCTAGAGGTTGGGCACGTGGGTTGGCATGACACAGCCCGTGTACTAAACGTGCCCTCGCGGGCCGAGCCAGGCCAGGCATGTCCTGGGCAGGACTGTGACATGGCCCTGCCTAGGTTTTTTTATTGAGGAAATGTCGTCCCAGGTGGACAGGTCTTATCCTCTCTGCATTGTATAGCTCAATGCCCAAGACAATGGCACTCCTCATTCACTTCCCACGCCAGAATTCCTGAACTCTTTTTTTTGAGAAACAACAATTCGTAAACTCATGTGCAATTTAC
>NC_057814.1:76985715-77075573 GCF_018294505.1 Triticum aestivum | reverse complement strand
GCATTTTTCTTTATCTGTTTAAACTGCAAAAAAAATGTGCATGGGCGATGGACCGAAATCAAGACCTTTATATTCACAGCACAAAACGCTAACCACTAGGGACATCGCACACTTGTGCATGGTGACTTCTTTTCCTCTTTTATTTTTTTTCTAGTTCGTATTACTTTTTGTTTTTTCTTGTTCATTTTTCTATTATTTTTATTTTTATATTTATTTAGTTATGCTAAAATGCACGATCTTAAATGGATGAACTTTTTCTTCAAAATCGACAAACATTTTTCAAAAATCCATGAACTTTTTTCCAAATAGATGAACATTTTTCAATTTTTGAGAACTTACTTAAAAATTTGATGAACTTTTTTCAAAATCGATGAACTTTTTTTCTAAATCAATGACCTTTTTTCGAAATTGATGAAACTTTTCTAAAATTCGATGAACTTTTTTTAATATCGATGATTTTTTTTTTAAGTTTTTAAACTTTCTTTCAAAATCCATGAATATTTTTTAATTTACGATTTTTTTCAATTTTTCTTCGGTTTTTTTTTTGCCTTTTTTTCAAATGTCAACACTTAAACGGTCAATAGCTCCACCTACTTCATGGAATTGTACGTGAAAAAAGTTAGCGCATCTGCATCCGACTGGGCTTCGGAAAAGCAGCCCACTAAACTTCCCCGTAGGCGCCAGATCTGGTAATCGGCACAGAAGGCACCCGTTAGGCTCCCTCCCCCGTCTTCCATTTCCACGCCACGCCACACCTCACCTGGCCTCGCCGCCGCGCACCCAAAGCCTCGTCGGTGGAGACGGGAGCACCTCAAACGGGCTACCTCGCCGTCACACGCTTCTTGTCTGGTAAGTACGCCACATTCGTCGTAGATCCTCTCTTCTTTCCTTCGTGCTCTCCTCACCGATGTCGATGGATAAAAGAGATGCATAATCAAATTACTAAGTTAGACTCTACGGTAGGAAATGCTTTAAAACTATTAAAGAAAATAGAACCACTTACCGATAGAGTAGAACAAAGTCCCGCTAGAATTGATAAATTGGAGGAAGTTATAAATGTCTTGGGTTCAGCTTTTCTTCCGTAAAAACCAGTGATGAGGTCTCTATAAATAGGAATTTGAAATTTACTTATGAGTTTAAGGTTCTTGCGCCAAACAAGGGTGCGTATTCTAGTAAGGAGACGAGAGATTTAAAGATTATAAGTGTTCACCCAACTTTTAGGAAGAGCCCATCTATGACACCAAAATTTTAAACTTTGTGCCTAGGAGTGTTATCTATACTCCTATAAAAATGTGAGTTGGTAATGATAGTGTTCCTAAATTCCAATAAAAATCACAATTGAAAAAATCTTATCAAAACATGTTCATGATTTTTACAAAAATGTTCACAAATTCGAAAAACACTCATTATTTTAATAAATTTCATGATTTTCAAAAATGTGCATTAATTTGAAAGATGTTTGCAAAACAATAAAGAAAGTTTTAGAAAAAACAAAAACAAATGAAAAAGGAAAAGAATAGAAAAAACAAACATGACAAAATAGAAAGAGAGAAAAAAAGGTTAAAAAAACCTGAAAAGGGAGAACTGGTTCAGGCCTACTTCGGCTAGCCTAATATGAAACGTAGCAAACATAGGCATGCATGTTTGGTCGCTATCAAGCAACCTAAGGGAGCAAGTAATCAACGGTTACTCTTTGGATGGGTGGGTGGGGGTGGGGCGGCTCCCGCAAGGTCCATTTTTATAGTCTAGGAGCGTGCCAAGTGGTGCATCCAACCGTCGCCACATTTCGTGTGTTGGACGCTTTCTGTGAATTTTCAAAAAACAATTATATGCATTTTGTATTTTAGATTATTTTTTCTAGCCTTTGCCTGATTTTCCTAGGTTTTGGACACTCTATGCCCCCCCCCCCCAAAAAAAAGGAAAAATACAATATGCGCCTTAAGAAAAGTGAAAACCGCAACCGTGCTTCTGGGCTCCGGGTTTTTTCTTCCGTTTTTCCCCTTCTTGTGTTCTTTTTTGGATTTTGGTTTTTTACTGGTTTTTTTCCAAGTTTTGTTTCCGGTTTCTGATTTTTATTAAAAAAGTTTGTTGAAACCTATTAACACTGGACCTAGTTTTAAAGAACTCCGTGAGAAATCTAACGGTTGAACCGCACGGTCAAGGGATAAAACATTTTAAATAAGTAATAATAAATCTATAAAAAAGAATAGGTTGTAACAAGTGACGTAACAATGCGACATTTGTCAGCATCTGAGAAGTCGAGGAGTGATTTAGGTGAACGGCTGAAAGTGCAGGCTGAAAACTAGACAAAAGCCCAACACAGCCACACTCCTCGTTCACTTCGCCTGTCTTCGAGTTCTACGCCACACCTCACCTCGCCTCGATCCCTCAAAAAAAAATATCACCTCGCCTCGACGCCGCCGCCGCCGCGCACCCAAAGACTCGCCGGCGGGGACGGGAGCACCTCAAACGGGCTCCCTCGCCGTCGTTCGCTTCTCATCTGGTAAGTACGCCACATTCGCCGTAGATCCTCTTTTCCTTCCTTGCTGCTCCCCCCACCGATGTCGATGGATCTCCAATCTCTCCTCCTCCACCCCCGTTTGCAGATTGACCGCCTCTTCTCTCCGCGGCGATGGCGGACGGCTCCAGGGACATCAGCAGGCGGCGGAATCCAGCGGACAAGCTCACCGAAGACCTCCTCGTCGAGATCCTGTCGCGCGTGCCGTACAGGTCGCTCTGCCGCTTCAAGTGCGTCTCCAAGCGGTGGCGCGGCATCATCTCCCACCCCGACCACCGCAAGGCGCTGCCGCAGTACCATCTCCAGGACCTCGCTGGCTTCCTCTACTCGAGCCGCGGCCCCAGCACTGGCTATTTCTCAACTGACAATTTCGCCCATGTCTCGGCGGGAGGCCGTGCTCCTATCCGCCCTTCGCTCCCCTTCCTGCCTGACTGTCATCAGTTCCACCTTCTGGACAGCTGCAACGGCCTACTCCTCTGCCGCCGCTTCAAGACCTTTGGTGCGGGGGCATTTTATTACGTGGTGTGCAATCCTGCCACGGAGAAATGGGTCGCCTTGCCCGGCATCTTCAGCAAGATGCAGACAGCTCGCTTGGGGTTCGACCCGGCCGTCTCCTCGCACTTCCATGTGTTCCAGTTCGTGGAGGATGGGGCTGCAGATGCAAATGCCAACGATGATGACGATGGTTACGAGTTCGTCAGAGCGGTTGATATCTACTCCTCCAAAACCGGGGCCTGGAGTCACAAGGACACCGGTTGGGACTTCCTACCTAGGATAGTGAGTGATTCTAGAAGTGTCTTTGTCAATGGTTTTCTGCATTTGCTCGCCGTCGAGTCTGCGGTGGTGGCAGTGGATGTGGAGGGAACTACTTGGAGGGCTATTCCTATGCCGGACGATGAGGACGCCCCCATAATAGATGTTGATGACGGGTTCATTGACCTGTCTCGAGGGCGTTTGTATCTGGCAAATAGTGATCAGCACGATCTTTATAAACTCTCGATCTGGGTTCTCGAGGACTACGGCAGTGAAGTGTGGGTCTTGGAACACAGCGTCAGGTATCTGAATCTATTTGGAGTGAAGAATGTCCGGCTAGGACACGAGTACCATATTGTCGCCCTCCACCCACAACGAAACACAATTTTCCTGGTTTATGGGCATGACAAGGTACTGATGTCTTATGAAATGGATACTGGGAAAGTGCATTTCATCCATGATCTTGGACAGGGTTCAATGGAGCCCTATCTTCCTTATGTTCCCTTGTACTCAGAGGCATTGGCAGATTGGCACTGATAATCTGGCTCGCATTTTGCTGTTCCATTGTTGACCTTTTAGATAATGGCGAATCATAGGGCCCAAGTAATATCAGCAGCTATCTGGTTAATTCTTTCTGATGTTGCGTTGCTTCTCTTCTGTTGCCGAGTGTACTCTCTAACCTCTTTTTGCACTTTATGTGGCCATCTATTCCAGTTAATTTAGTGACACTAGCTATGTGTATGTTGCCAGCAGCAAATCCTGGAACAGCATTTACTGTTTAACTTTGTGGGGGCTGTCATTAATTTGTATCATGATTGAGGTTTGTGATTTCCAGATTGTTGTGTTAGGCTGTTGGCGCATGCCCTCTTTTACAATGATTGTACTATCTATGTTCTATGTTGAGACTTTTTGTGCATTCAAACTATGTAATCTTACGTGCAGTAAAACATGGGTGGGAATACATGTTCTACTCCTCTTGTCAGTGTGGTAAGATCTTTTCTTACCATTGACATACTGGTGAACAATAGGGCATGGGAGTTTATGTTCCTTTGCTCCTGTCTTTTAAAAACAAAAATCCTGTGCTCCTGTCAATGTTGAAATGATCAGCACTAGTGAAGCAAAGTTATTCTTTTCTGAAGTTTAAAGCATCATAAGTCTGATTCCATCAATAAAATTGCTTGATTCCCTCCGTGTCATATTCAGTCCAGTGTTTGACCTAAGCCTGAAACTAAACTTTTGTTGATTTGTTCTAGAAAATTGTCTGATTCACTTCCTGCTGTACTTGGTTGCAATGTCTTTTCGGATGCTTTGAACTGTCGTTTAATGTAACACAGGATGGTAGGTACCATCCTTTTCGGATGCGTCTACAGTATATTCATATAATTTATTGGGACAATTACAGTAGAACACTCTGAATTTTTAGCCTCCATGCGCCCTGACCTTGTCCGTGCTGGTGCCTCAGGTCCAATGGTTATTAAATAACAGACTTTGCAGATAGGGAGTTCAGGTGTAACTCTAGAATGAATTCTACACGTTAGAAATCCGAGGTACGTCTGGGCAAGCAATCAAAATATGGCTGATCCAATCATCTCCACGACAGGCATTCAGATTGTTCGATCATCTCCTAGATAGGCATTCGGACCGTTCGATCATCTCCATGACGGGGTCGGGTGTTTGGACCGTTTTCCTAATGTTGAGGAAGCTCGGGAACGAGTAAACCACAAGGCTCGAGAAACAAACGCCGAATGATGCAACCTCTCCAAGTGAGGTGACCAGGCCTAGAATCCATCTTAGGGTCAGGCGCTGATGAGCACATTGAACTATCCATGCGGCAATGATATTGCTCTCTTGCTACCTGGATGGATCTCTTTACTTCCTGAAAAATGATGGGAGTTTATCCGGAAATATGATGCAACAAAACCAATCCTACTCTCTCAATCCTACTCTCTCAACCTACATGCGAAGTTGCAAACATGAATACATTACTACTATCTTGTAACCAACCAAACCCTAACACCACACATAGGTACAACCACTTCCTCATAGACAAAACCACCGCCACACAAGAGAGTAACTTATATAAACAAAACCGAAGCTCAAACAAGTTCCTTATATATACTGCTAGTACATGTTTATTGTTCTTCAGCAGAACAGTAAATACAGGCTTCACCTGCAGAAACAGGACCGGAAGCCAACCGGCGGCGGTCCTTCAGGCCTTGTACACGGCGCAGGCCTTCTTGGGGATCCTGGTCCTCGCCCTCTTGGCGTCGACGGCGATGCGGCACGTCACGTGCACCTTGTGCGTCACCCGCACCAGCTTGCCGATGACGTAGCCCCGGGAGACGAGCTCGAAGTCCACCGTCAGCGGCACCGTCACGTCGTTGCCCGACAGCGAGAGCCCGCCCCCCGCGCCGTAGAGAGGCACCTTCTCGCCGTGGATCACCGCCGACACCAGCCGGTGGCTCTTGCTCGGTTGGTAGTACTTGTGAACCTGCATTCGTAGGAGAGATGTTAACATCAGCTTCTTGAACTTACCAGTGATTGTGAGGCAAACCAATACAGCACATATTTGATGAACCTACTATCCTGCTAATCTTTATACTGAATGCACATCCCTATCGATGCATTCCCCCTTTCTTGACTCAAAATTACCGCCTTTCCTAGTTTAAATCTGCATGACCTTCAATCCGATACTCCGAGAAGGACAAAAAGTGTCCGGCATATTGTAAAATGTTTCAAGGATTCAGTATTTTGAACACAATTTACAAATTCACACCATTCACTTGAGTGGTGAAATGCGAAGGTGAAAAGTAGTGATCCAAACGCTCTTATATTTATTTACAGAGGGGGTATGGTATCGGTTATTCACCACCCATGCTGTTCACATACTCCACATGGTAAGATGTGAAGCACCATTATTCACAAATGGACAAATGAGTTGCGACGACGAAGAAGAAGCACTGACAACACCTCTAGGCTGTTACCCAGACACCAAAAAGGGGCAGGGGATGCTGATGATAGGCATACCTGTCCAACCCCGATGGCGATCTCCGAATAGAGCAGGCGAACAGGGCCCGAGGAGACATGAATTCCGAACATTGAAGCAGGGTTGTACACCACCATGTTCAGGGAGCAGTTGAGCGTGACCATCTTGGTTGGAACCCCACTGTGGTCTGTGCCCTCTCCGGCATAGAAGTTGTCCATGGCTATGCTCTGCGCAAAAACAGAGTGAAAATAAGTTGTTGGTTAGTAGAAGTCATCCATGGCTATGCTCTGTGCAAAAACAGAGTAAAACGAAGCTCTAGGTTAGAACAGCTTTTACAGAACCGGCATATTCAGATCTGCAGCAGAAGTTCACCGTACCACTGTGGTACAAAAGTACATTGTACTGTGATTTAACTACTGTAAAACTTTCTTGTAAACAGGGGAAGGTTTGGAAATGTGACTGAGACAGTCGACAAGCTGGGCTGACCGCAGTGCCAGCCGACAACATCTCCATCATAAACAGCACAACGAAGAAAATAAAATTTATCTTGCCTCGTGGTCATTGTTTTATGTTTCTCTCTCTGTATAGTATATTTATTTAGTGGCCTATCACTAGCGTCCAACGAAGTTTGGTTTTTTGAAGAGGGGGTCAGAAAATGCCCAGCGAAGAAGCTGTTTCAGCTGATTTGGCTCTTCTTCAGTCAGCGGTGCTTTGCCTTAGACTAACAGGATTTACATTACTAATGGTAAAAAAAGAACAAATACCCTTTGAGTTCGTGTTCAGAGCAAGGAACCACGGTGAGTAAGCGCCGATTCTAGAGATAACAAAGCTCAAATGGATCTACTAGCACAAATTTTGTTTGCAACAATTCAGAGTCTTTGCTGACCATTCTACCCGGAGATTTGAATTAAATTAGTAATGCAATTGATGTTTAAATTCAATCTACCCGGAGACACAAGTGAAACTAGAGCAATTGATGTTTAAATTCATATCATATTATCATGTAGGAAAAATTCAGTTCAGAGTGTGCCGAGGAAGTAAACCAAGCAGGGTGGATGCATGAATGGATGTGGATATGCTACCTTGACGACGACGTCGGGCTCGTAGGGGCGGGCGGCGCCCCAGACGATGAGGCAGACGACGGTGAAGAGCAGGAGGAAGCTGACGAAGGCGAGCGCGAGCTTGCAGCGGCCGGAGAGGCCGCTGTCGCCGCCGGAGAGGCCCTCGTAGGAGCCCTCCTCCTCGATGACGCTGCACTCGGGCCACCCCTTGGCGTTCACCGCCTTGAGGTCGCCGCCGCCCTTGCGCCCGCTGCCGCCGCGGAGGATGCCGGAGAAGCGGCTGACGGAGGAGGCCCGGGAGTGGCGGCCGTAGGACGGGTGCGAGGGGGACTCGTTGGGGCTGTTGTAGACCGGCGTCGCCTGCATCGACGAGGACTTGTACCCGCCGGCGCCCCCGCCGTCGTGCGCCGAGTCCCGCGACGGGCTCTGCACGTAGTAGGCGCCGCCGCCGGCCCCCGCGCCACGCTTCGGCGACCGCGGCGGCGACGACGCCGCCAGGCTCGTGATGTCCGAGTCCGACTTGCCGTGCATCATCTCCGCCGCCGCCCTCCGAAGTCCGGAATCCTGCCACGAGACACCGGCGAGCGCCCGCGATCAAGAAAACCGAAGGAACGAAAATGGAAAGAAACGAGAAGCAGAGCGGTTTTGCGGCAGGGTTTTGGGAAAGGACTTCGGTCCGGCCGGATCGTACCTGCGGCGGGAGAAGGCAGAGGAGAGCTCCGAGCGGCGGCAGCAGGGGAGTGAAGGTGGTGGTGGTGGGGCGGCGGAGGAGGCAGAGCGGGGGTGGGGGTGGGGGTGGGGTGGAGTGGAGCAGTGGCAGGGGAGGGAGCACTAAAAGAGGGGGACGGGAGCGGTAACGCGCCGGAAAGGGCCGGGCCAACCTCCGCGCGCGGGATCCTCTGCGGCGGTGTGCGAGGAGCAGGTGATGGATGGATCCGGTAGGTAGGTGGTGGTGCGATTTGCTTTCACGGCGGGCGCCGTGGGGTGAATGGTTTATTGGAGTGTCGGCAGCGCAGAGAATGTATGTCTCCTCCCGCGCCGGGACCGAGGCCGCGCGTGCGTCTCACCCGGCCTCCGGTCACACACACTCCTTCCCTCCCCTCCCCTGGTATTATTTTTTCCTTTTTCTTGTTACGCCCTTTCCACACACTCTCCTTCTAAAAAAAAAAGTTACCGTGCACGCGTCCATCTTAAGTCGTGTGCATCGACCGGTGCAGAGGATGGGGCTCGACGACACAAAAGAGCTAGCTTGCACGCGTCCATCTTAAGTCGTGTGCGTCGATCGGCGCAGAGGTTGGGGCTCAGCGACACAAAAGAGCTAGCGTGCACACATCCATTTTTTTTTCATCTTAATTCGTGTGCATCAATCGGTGTCGAGGTTGGGGCTCGGCGACGCAAAAGGGCTAGCGTGCACGCGTCCATCTTAAGCTGTGTGCGTCGATCGGTGCAGAGGTTGGTGCTCGGCGACGCGAAAGAGCTAGCTTGCACCCGTCCATCTTAAAGTCGTGTGTGTCGATCGGTGCAGAGGTTGGGGCTCGCAAACACAAAAGAGCTAGCGTGCACACATCCATCTTTTTTTTCATCTTAAGTTGTGTCTGTATGCATCGATCGGTGCAGATGTTGTGGCTGACGACGCCCACCGCATAGGGTATGTGGCGTTTGCGTCGATGGGTCTTGCATGTATCGTCGGGTGGGATCTCTATCCCCGGATAGCTCTCTCGTGCTCTCGGCGTCGTCTTCTGAGTGATTTACATGTCGTCCAAGTTATCCCTTAGCTGGCGTTCGCATTGCCAGGCGTACACGTAGATGTTTTCACACTGTCGGTGGAAGCAAACTATGTTGGGCGATAGTCGAAACTTACTTGGTTTACTATATGGAGTGAAATGCCAATCATTACAAGTGGAGTTTGGTTTGCGGAGAAAACATTTCATTTAGTGGTATATGCGCTTCCGACTCTATGAGTAAGAATTTCAATGGGCATATCCCATTCAATTCAGGAATCCTCATGCCTCTCTGCTCGTCGACCATTAGCTTTATGATTCTAATCTCTCTTTGTTACACAATCCTCTTTGACAAGAAGGATTTTCTCGTGTGTTTCAAGGTTGATTAAGCTTCTGGTGAATGGTGACACAGTTATGTGAGGTCAGTTTGCTAGACGGGTTGATGAATATGGCTCGATGTAGACTGGTGTGATAGCTTTCATGTTTCATGTTCCTCTCCTGAGTGTAACTATTTTTCTAACTTCGAGAACTTGAACCGGTTTGCACCAAAGTCAACTTTATCTCTCGTGCTCTCTACGTCATGTTTCGAGACATTTCCACGCCATCCAAGTTATCTCTTAGTTGGCATTTGGCTCGACGTTCACAATGCCATGCATACACGTTAAGGTTTTGCACTGTCGGTGCAAAGCCTATATTGGACGGTAATGGAAACTTATTTGGTTTACTATGGAATGCAATGATAGCCATCATGGGTGGAGTTTGGGTTGCGTTGAGAAAACATTTCCTCTAGTGATATGCACTTCCGACTCCATTATTACGATTTCAATGGGCATACCCCATTCAATTAGAGAACCCTTTTGGCTTTCTGCTAGTCTATCGTTTACTTTATGATTCAAGTCTCCCTTTGATACACGATCCTCTTCGACAAGAAGGATTTTCTTGTGTTTTCAAGGCTAATTAAGCTTATGGTGAATAGTGAAAAAAATGTGAGGTCACTTTGATGGACGGATTGATGTAGACTGGTGGGATAGCCTTCCACATTTCATGTTCCTCTCCTGAGTGATAACTATTTTCTAACTTCAGGATCTTGAACCGGTTTGCTTCAAAGACTTTAGCTCTCATGCTCTCCGCGTCATGTTTCAAGTCATTTCCACATCTCGAGTTTATCTCTTAGTTGGCACTTGGCTCGACATTCACAATGCCATACGTACATGTTAAGGTTTTGCACTATCGGTGCAAACCCTATATATGACAGTAGTGGAAACTTACTTGGTTTACTATAGAATGCAATGACAGTCATTATGAGTGGAGCTTAGGTTGCCTTGAGAAAACATTTCCTCTAGTAGATTGCACTTCCGGCTCCGTTGTATGATTCAAATGGGCATATCTCAGTCAAGCAGGGAATTTTTGGCTCTTTGCTAGTCGATCACTTACTTTATGATTCGAGTCTCCCTTTGATACACAATCCTCTTCGACAAGAAGGATTTTCTTGTGTGTTTCAAGGCTGATTAAGCTTCTGGTGAACAGTGAAAAAAATGTGAGGTAAATTTTCTTGATGGATTGATGAAGCATGTGCCTCTCCTGAGTGATAACTATTTTCTAACTTCAGGATCTTGAACCGATTTACTCCAAAGACTTTATCTCTCATGATCTTTACGTCATGTTTTGAGTCATTTCCACATCATTTGGGTTGTCTCTTAGCTGGCGTTTGGCTCAAGGCTCGCAGTGCCATGTGTAGATGCAAAGGTTTTGCGTTGTCGGTGTAATCCCTATGCACGGTTCTTGAAACTTATTTGGTTAACTATAGATTGCAATGACAGTCTATGTGTGGAGTTCGGTTTGCGTTGAGAAAACATTTCCTCTAGTGATATGTACTTTTCACTCCATTTGTACATATTCCAATGGGCATATCTCATTCTATTCCCGAATTTTTTGGGCTCTCTGCTAGTCGGTCATTTACTTTGCAGTTCAAGTTCTCTTTGGCACACAATTCTCTACCTAGAACAATTTTTCTTGTGTGAATAGCGACACATCACGTGCGGTCAAATGGCTTGACAATTGATGAATATGGCTTGATGTAGATTGGTATGATAGCCTTCCACGTTTCACGCTCCTCGCCTGAGTGGTAACTTTTTTTCTAACTTTGTGGTCTTGAACTAGTGCTCCAAAGACTATATCATTTTGTATCGAAGCAAAAAGACGATATTAAAAAAACATTGTGATGGAGCACATATTGGGGAACATGGATATGAAGCGACTTATATATGTCACCTCATGGAGCTTCAACTCCAAATTTACATACACAAGGATGATAAACATATATTCTCATGGAGCTTCAACTCCAAATCTACATACACAAGGATGATAAACGCACTCCAAATCTACATACAAAAAATATTCTCCTGAATTCGTACCAAACTCAAATTATTCTGTAATCTACGCATGTGTTTGTCATTTTGGTTCTATGTGTATAATTTTTTGTGGTATGGTTTACGCAATTCAATATTTAAAAGTAGGCACACTAATGTAACATATATTCTAGAAGTAAGAAATAGCTCCAAGTAAAAAACCATCTAATCCGCATAATGTGGTGTGTGGATTATCAAAGGATTTTTCACATGGTCCGTGTGGGATTGTAATCCCTATATAGCTCTCGCTATCATGTGGTCATCTTTCATGCAATTTTCCAAACCATTCAGGTTATCATTTATATGGCGTTTGGTTCAAGATTCGCAATGCAATACGCGAATGTAAGATGTTTACTACTCCGGGTTAAACTGAATATTGCACTATAGTTCAAACTTTTTTTTTCTCGCATGCTCATCTTCCATGCCATTTTCCACGTCATTTAGGTTATCACTTATATGACTTTTGGTTCAAGATTCACAATGCAAGATGTGAACGTAACATCTTCACACTGTTTGTGTAGATCGAATATTGCACTATAGTTGAAACTTTTTTTTGGGTTAATATGGAATTTGAAGTTTATTGATATCAGAGGAGTTTGGTTTGCATTGAGAGAACATTTTCCATAATACCATGTGCTTCCACCAGCTGGGCATATCTCAAGGATTTGAATGCATTCGATTAAGGAAACCCACGAGCATTCTGCTAGTCAAGCTATGGCCGATCGGTCCATTTGCGATCAAAATCTTGCTTGATACACAGTTTCTTGTACAAAGAGGGGTTCTCTTGAATTTTTAGGGTTGATCAAGAGTGTCTGGTGAAACATGGAAGCATTATATTGTGTGAGAGCAAATCACCTAACAGATTGACAAATATGGCACGATAGACTAGTCCACATATGCTATACAGTCTTGAACCAATAGGGCAGCCTTAACTTTACCTCGAAATCTAAAGAAACAAAAGATATCTTCCCGTGGTTGGTACCAAACTTAAATTACCTTGTGAATCCACAACAAAGTTTCCGTTTTTGTTAGTTTGTTGATACACGGGCTGAACATGGTCTTGAAAAACAGTGGCGTTGTAGATGCATGTGCAATCCAATATTATGTAAGTTGTTGATATACGTGACAATAAAAAAAACACTCTAAACAAAGCTATCTAATTCGCGTAATGCCCATCTCCAAACAGCGCGGGGAGATATCCTAGATAGTGCAAGTAGGCACAACAATCTAAATGTGATAATGTAATGTAATGTTCATAGCCCTATAGATATCCTACTAGAAGTAGAAGGAACATATAAGTCTAAAAGGAAAACTTTCTAATTCTTATAATAATGTTACAAAAATATGAACAATATAAGTTAAGTAAGTAGGTGCAGTGCACACATCGATCGACAAGTGAAACTTTCAAAAGGAATCCGATCAACCAATGCATGGGGAGACTGGGACTGAGAGAGACCCCCCCCCCCCCCCCCCCCCCCAAACCCGTCCGGTCCCTTTCGCGAAGCCGACACGTTGGTTGGACAAAACCGGAACAAAATAAACCGCGAGCGGGTTGCCTTGCCTGCACGAGATTCATTTCACTTCGTGTCTGAGAACTCTGTGCGAAGTGTCTACGTTAACTGCTTTGATTTGCGTACGGATGAGCAATCGCACTGCTAAGTAATCAGTCCGCTGAGTGGAAGCGACCGAGACGTGCGAGTGAGTGGGAGGGCGATGCTCGGACGCCTTTTCTCCGCACCGGTGAGAAAATCCGGCGTTTGGATTGGATACGCTTTTGGGTAAAGCTGCTAAGTACTTTGGCATTAGTTTAAGAGACATTTTACGGTGCATCAGATGAATTTTGGCTTGCCACCTTGTTTTAGTAGCATCGCCATCATGAATTTGTTGCGCCGGACCGAGTATATCTCTTATTTGTGATCTAGTTCTAGTTAAGATCTTTCATCGGTGGCACGTCGTGTGCAGAACCCGTCTAACGTCTATACTATACAGCTCATCGATATAACGCTTTCGGTGTTCTTTAGCCGATTCTTATTATAGTATCAACTAATTAATTGATTGGCGAACCAACCCGTGGTTGGATGGTTAGAGGGATAGTGGTATCCTCAGCCCATCAGGGTTCAAGTCCTGATGCTCGCATTATTTCAGGATTTCCGGCGATACGCTTTCAGTGGAAGGAGACGTTCCCGTTGACGACGAAGCGCCTACAGTGACTTCGTAAATCTCAAGATGATATGCCGGCTCAGTCTCTCGAAGGTGCTCATAGAGGTAGGGTGTGCGTGTGTGCGTTCATAGGGGTGAGTGTATGTGCGTATGTATGAGCGCTTGCGTCTGTACTGTGTTAAAAAAACTAATTAATTGATTGTGACATACTTCATCCTTTCCTAAATATAAAGTCTTTTTAGAGATTCTAAATATGAACTACATACGGATGTATATAGGCGTAGTTTAGAGTGTAGATTTATTCATTTTGCTCCGTATGTAGTTTATATTGAAATCTCTACAAAGACTTATATCTAGAAACAGAAGGAGTACATGTGAGTGGTGAGGTGAGCTAAACCAGCGGAAATGTCGGTGTGTATTATGTAGGAGTATCATGTTGTGCAACCCATTATCAAGCATGCGTGGTTGATCAAATTAGCTGGGGCGGGATGGGACAAGAAGGGAATTAGCGTGCCGAGTTATGCATGGACAGCACAGCACGGAGGATAACCAACTAACTATCATCTTGTGTACACGCAGAGGAGAATGAATAATTAAGGGTGGCCGGAAAATGACCTCGCAACAGACCATGTAGATACCAAGCCGTCCGTTTCGCCGTGGACGTTCCCGGCGTCAGAGCGACGCGCCGCCCACTGCCCGGACGACGAATGCGCCGGAGCATGACGCGCCAACACACTGCTCCTTCGTCGGCCGTCCTGATTTAGTTCTTGTTTTCATTCTAGACTAGACCTTCTTCTAATTGAATTAAATACTAGTTATATAATCTGGTATGTACAGTAATTTGTGGCTGAGAAGCGTTCCCACTATGTGCTCGAAACAGCGTGTGTCCGTTCTCGGCGCTTTGATGCCTTCCGCGCACCAAGAACTTTGAACAAAACGGTGCGCAAAAGGGAAAGATTTGACCCAGGTTCTAATCCCGGTACTCACCTGTTAAATGCATATAATTCTAGAAAAATCTTGTTTCTATCCTCAGTCTTGCCCCCCGTCCTGGCGGTGCGACTAGCGTCGTAAAGGGCGCGTGGAGGTGTCTCTCTAATGGATCTCACACGATACGGTCGGTGGTTGTCATTGGTGGATTTGCTCAAATCCGGTCTTCGTTCGCCAACGTTGATGTGTTTTCACGTTAGATTCTTTCGATCTATACTTCTCTTCAACTACAGTGATTACTTTTTTAGTGTACTGGTTTTTTGGTGCCTCAGCACGACGACTTCTTCTTTTTTGAAAAAGGTGTGTATTATATTAAATAATCAACATAGGTTCATTACAATCATCATCGACCAGTCGCAACACGCAGGCTGGAACTGAGCCGATCAACACACCCTTACCCACACCACTCCTACCAAAACTAGCGAGAGCATGGGCAACCCTATTGCCATTTCTAAGGATCTTAGCAATAGTAAAATCAGGGAGTTGGCCCAGCAAACTCTGAATTTCCCTACACAAGCTACCAATGGGAGATCTATTAAAGTCCTTTGAAGAAATTTATTGGATGACATTCGCACAGTCGCTCTCAATAACTACTGGCCGGTCTATGAACTGCATGGTATCTCGGATTCCTTCAAGACAAGCTTCAGCTTCGGCCGCTTCAGCACTAGCGCAGTTACGGATTGTGTTCCAAGCAGATCCAATCACCGCCCCATTTGTATCTCGTAGAACCGCCCCCCAAGCTCCATGGTTTGTTTCCTGAATAAAGCTTGCATCAACATTCAGTTTGAGCCAACCTGAGTTAGGTCTGACCCATTTATAATCTGCATCTTTCTGTTTAGTCTCACGGGGTAAAATGCCTGGCATCACTTCTCCTTTTCTTTTAAAGTCAGGAAGCGACTGTCCCGCTCTAATCGCCGCAAAGGAGCTAGCATAACTTTGTAGGAAATCTGTTGATGCCTTTATTGTATCTTTCCCGTCACCAAATATAATGTTATTTCTAAGGTGCCACGCTCGCCACCAGATGAAGAGGAGGTGTGTACGCTCCTCCTCATTCGCCTTATCAAGAGTTAGAAGGACCCACTCACGCCCCGTACATGTGAGATCAGTGTCCCGGGGAAGGTTCCAGACCTCACGCATGGTGTCACGCAGGGCTTTAGCTTTTGTGCATCTCATGACTGCGTGATATCCATCTTCTGGTTCCATCCCACAAATAGAGCATGTACGGAATAGCTCCAACCCTCTCTTATGTCTACTTGTCTGAACTCCGAGTGACTCTGTCGCCAAACGCCACCCAAAATTTCTAATCTTGGGAGGGACATTTGCTTTCCAAAGCACGCTCCAAATCTTTCTTTCTCCAGTTGGCGCCGTACTGCTTTGTCCCAGATCTCGATTCGCCTCCTTGTCATTAACGACTAGCCTGTACGCACTGCGAACCGAAAAAACACCTGAGCGTTCAAAGTGCCATGCTATAAAATCCTCAGAGGTAGGCTGTGGAAGGCGAATTTTTAGCACTTCGTCAACATCATGAGGTAGTAATATTTTCCTAATCAGTTCCTCATTCCATGTCCTTGTCACTGGATCGATCAGTTCGGAGACCCACTTTATCCTAGTACGAGATTTTTTCCCAGTGATTTTTAAATTTCCCCCTTGGGATCCAATTATCTCTCCACACTCTGACTTTATCACCTTCACCAATCCTCCAAACAATGCCTTTCTTAAGGAGATCCAAACCATGACAGATTCCTTGCCAGCACGGTGACGCGTTCTGGATAAAAGCAGTGTCAGCAAGATTGCCATGTGGGTAGAATTTTGCCTTTAACAGTCTCGCACATAAGCTGTCCGGAAATTGGATAAGTCGCCAAGCCTGCTTCGCCAGGAGAGCTTGATTAAATAAGCGGAGCTCCCGGAATCCCATACCTCCCTTCTCTTTTGGCATTAGCAGCTTATCCCAGGCAAGCCAGTGTATCTTTCTTCTATCATTTTCGTCCCCCCATCAAAAGTTTCTGGTGATCTGTGACAGCTCCTCACATAAGCCTGCAGAAAATTTGAACACACTCATGGCATAGGTAGATAGTGCCTGGAGTACCGATTTTATGAGGCTCTCCTTAGCCGCACTAGATAAATATCTCTCACACCAATCCGTACATCTCTTCAATGAACGCTCTTTAATGGGCTGAAATTTACCATTCTTCATTCTTCCTTCAGGGACTGGAAGTCCTAGATACTTTTCTTCAAAATCAATTTTCTGAACACCCAGGATTTGTGCCACTCTCTTTCCTTCCTCCTGACTACAGGATTTGCCAAGCATGATAGAGCATTTACTAGGACTTAACAGTTGGCCCGTAGCCTTTTCATACCTCGTTAGTACATTCTTAATTCTCGAGGCTTGGTCCTGATTCGCCTTAAAGAATAACAGGCTATCATCCGCGAATAGTAAGTGAGAAATGCCAGGCGCCCCTCTGCAGATCTTGAACTCCTGAATATGACCAGTGTTGATCTCCGATTGTAGCAGAGTAGAGAGACCATCGGCAACGAGCAGGAATAGGTAAGGAGAATACGGGTCACCTTGACGCAGGCCCCGAGAAGGCGAAAAGGACTGGAGGATAGTCCCGTTCATTCTCACGGCATACCTGACTGACGTCACACAACTCATCGTCCATCTAATCCATTGGTCCGCAAAGCCAAATTTCCTCAAAACCCCCTCAAGGTAGTCCTAGTCCACACGATCATACACTTTTGTCAGATCTAGTTTGTAAGCGCAAAAAGATCCTTTGGCATCACATGACTTTTGCATGGTATTTATACACTCAAAGGCTATTAAGGCGTTATCCGTAATCATCCTCCCAGAAATGAAGGCACTTTGGGTGGGGGCTATAATATCCTCGAGCAAAGGTGTAAGGCGATTTACCAGACACTTAGCTATGATTTTATAAACAACGTTGCATAAACTTATTTGTCTGAAATCCTTCAACTTAACTGGGTCTTTCTTCTTTGGAATAAGGACTATAACTGTATCATTCACCCCATCAGGCATAACTCCATCAGCAAAAAATTTCTTTACAGCCCGAATAATATCATCTTTTAAAGTAGCCCAGTGTCTTTGGAAAAAACGAGCCGGGAAGCCGTCTGCCCCAGGCGCTTTTAGTGGCCCGATTTGGAATAAAGCATTTGCAATCTCATCATCACTGAGTTCTTTACATAATGTATCATTCATAGCAGCATTAACCCGGCCTTGGACATGGTCAAGGATAATATTAGGTTCGATCTGATTATCTTTGGTGAAGAGCTCCTGGAAAAAACTTGTGGCCATGTCTTCCAAATCCTCTTTTTTGTCAATAATGTTACCCGCCTCATCTTGAAGCTTCCGGATAGAGTTTTTCTTTGCGCGCCAAGTAGCTTTTCGATGAAAATAATTTGTATTTCGATCGCCCTCCTTCAGCCACTCCACTCTCGATCTTTGCCGCCAAGCAATCTCTTCTTTATCTTGTAGTTCATCTAGTTCCTTTCTTAGTCGCTTTCGCTCAGAGTTTGCGAAACTGTCATTACGGTGACTGATAGCCTGAATTTTATTATGAAGGTCCTTTATTTTCTTTGTGATAGAACCAAAATTCCGTTTGCTCTAGTCGTGAAGAGAACTCATCACACCTGATAGGTTTGCTGTAATATCTCCTAAATCTCTGGCTGACCGATGCTTTGACCAAGCCAACTCAACTTCTTCAGTTAATTTGTTATCCTTTTCCCAGAAAGCTTCATACCTACGTTGTTGACTGACTGGATGGTGTACAGGTTGCTGCACACAGCACACCTCAATGGGGCAATGATCTGAAGCTGTACTAACTATGTGATTAACCTGATTGTTTGGGAAATATTCATCCATTCCGGGTTCGCCACCGCCCTGTCAAGTCTAACTTTAACATTGCGGTCGCCATCTTGGCCATTGTCAAAAGTCCACGGCGCCCCTAAGAAACCTAAGTCATGAAGATCACAGTGGGATAGGATTTCTCTAAAATTAAACATTTGTTTTTTATTTCTACACGTTCTAGAAAAATGCTCTTCCTGCCACATACACTCATTGAAATCGCCTGCCATCAGCCATGGTCCCGGCGAGGTTAGGTTTTTCATTTTACGCATTAGATCCCACATAAGATGGCGCAAGTGTGTACGAGGCTCTCCATAAACAAAGGTGCATCTCCACTTTATTCCAGAGGGCATATTACAAATGAATACATCAATAAATCTCTCGCCTAGCTTAAAGAGCTCAACATCGACACTCTCATCCCAGAACAAAGCTAGGCCACCCCCTTTACCTTCTTCTATATAGGAAACTACATTGCGGAGGCCTAGCCTCCATCTAAGACCTTCTACAAACCTTTTATTTTGACGAGTTTCAGAAAGAAACAAAAATTTTGGACGCTGAGCATGCACAAGCCTCACCAATTCTTGAACTTTCCGGGGTCGGCCCAAGCCCCGGCAGTTCCAACAAAGTATCGTCATGGCTCCTGACAGGCACGCTCATCCGTGCCTGTCAGTTGACCAGCGGCCCCATGGCTGGTTGCCTCCGATTTCTTGGCGTCCTCCTTCCTGGTCTCCTCCTCCAGCGACACCGAAGGTGATCCTCTGCTCTTCTTGCTGCTCTCAAAACTGAACTTTGGCAGGTTGTTCTCATCATCCAGATCCATTGGAGCTCGGTCCTCTCCGCTGCGCTTACCAAGAACTTGATTCTTCCGGCGGTATACGCAGGCAGCGTTGTTGGTGTCATCTGGACCGTACAACTCACGGCAAATAGAGCTGTCACTCCTGCCATATTCGCGGATCGGGGAGTAGGCCACCGCTGGCTGCACTGGCCCATCAGTAGCACCCCCAGCATATGGATGCAGCGCCAGTTGCTGAATTGCAGCGACCCCCATCACCTCATGTGCTGGGGTGGTCACTACAAGGCCATCAACACCCCTTGGATGAACTGGGGCATCAGAAGGCTTGTTGGCTTCACGACCAGTAGCAAGGCCAGCAGTATGCTTGGCCACTCTGGCCCTGATAGCTGCAGCCAGTCGTCCCAGCCCTGGGTTCCTTTTGGCCGCCTGGAAGAGAGGCTTCCCACGCCCATTGCTGCTAGCCCTGGAATGTTCAGAACGGGCACGCTGATTCCAGACTGTCTTCGACTTTACTTGCTGTTCTGGATTCACCTGCATAGGAATGTTAGTTATCCTGTGTACTCTGTCCGCTACAACCTCTTCATTGGCCTTGAGATTCTCCACAGCGGCAACCACCCCTTTCACGACAGCCTTGATCATGGGATCCGTTGTCGTCCGCTCATCGTTGTCGGTGGCCTTCATATTGGTGCCCAACTTTTCTGTCTCCCCTGCTTTCTTCCCGTTTCCATCTTCTGCATCCATCACAAGAGCCTGTGAAGGGAGCCTACCAAACTGGAGGTTGCGCTTGGCACTGCTCACCTCCCCTGGCATATAGAAGCTCCGGTGCTCGAACATCTTGTATGGCGAGGCAGGCTGCTCCGTAGAGAACCGCCCTATCTTCTCCTCTTCTATTATCAGACATGATTTCTCTGTGTGCCCAATGATGCCACAATAAAAACAAAAATGGGGAACGTGCTCATACTTTACAGGGCATCTTTTAGCATCTCTTCCATCCGTGCCTTCAATCTTTATCCACCTCCTTAGCGGTTCAACCACCTTGTGCTCGATCCGGATGCGGAGGAACTGATCTAAGGTGCGGCCATTATTGTTGGTGTGGACCAGCCGCACCTTTCCCAGCTTCTTGCCCGCTTGCTCGCAGAGGGTATCGTCCATCATGATGAACGGCGGGAGTTCGTAGATGCGAGCCCACATGGGCAGGATGTCGACGGGGACCTCCGCAGCCGCCCTCATGCCATCATGCGCCGCCACCAGCAGGGTGTCGTTGTCATGGATCCACGGGCCACCCCGTAGGATGTGGAGATAGTCACCTTCATGCTGCAGTTCAATGATGAACCGGTTGCCCGGCATCGGCTTTTCTGTCATGTCCCCATGCGGCTTCCACACCCGCCTCATGGTGGTGAACAGGGCATTTGGGCTGTACACCCTTGATGTCAGATACACAACGACGATGAGCCACTTACAGAAATTCTTGGCGGCCTCCTTGAAGTCCACCACCAGAGCATTGTCATCCTCATCCAGCAGGCTCAACTTTCCCAACGCCTCCTCCGGGACTAGCAGCGGCGTCGGTCGGCCACCCTTCTCCACCGCCACAGCTTCTTCTCTCTCCCGGCGGACAGCCGAGGACATGGTCTCAACACCATGCCCCTCCCTCATGTGCTCCTTGCCAGGGCGCTGAACAAAGGGGGTGATGTTGTCCCCTCCACAGCTCCTGATCTCGCTCTTCTCATCAGCAGCATTCTTCTTTGGATGGGTTGCAGGTGCCATGGCGCTCACAACTACAGGGGAAGAAGATGTGATTTTCTTCTGGAGGCTGGCTCCCCTTCTTCTACACCTTATATGGATCGTCTTCTCCAATCTTCCTTCCCCGGAGATAGCCCAACCAGGCCGGAATCCGAAGATTGCTCTCCTGATTTCCTCACCGGATTCTACTGTACCATTCCTTTTCAGTCGTCCAAATCCCTCCCTGCTCTCTGTTACCTCCCAAAAATCTTCCGTTGATCGCTGAGAAAGGAAACTAGCAGGCCTGGTCTCTTTCCTATTCCCCGCACCACCAATCGGGGCCTTCCCAATCTCTCCGGTGGCCTTCCATCCCCGACTTCCTACAATTTTAGGAATGGCAAACAAATCTCGTACCTTTGCTGGTTTCCTCTTCTGCTCGCAGGGCTCCATTACTGGCGCACAGGTCTGCCCCATAATCACAGGGATGGTCTGGATCTTCTTCAACGGTGCCTCTTCTTTGTCCTCTTTCTCCGGGGATCTCCCTTCCTCCTTTCTCCAATTCCCCAGCCCGCCTTCAAGGGTCTCCTATGCCATATTCTTCAGATCTGCGACCATCGGCTCCAACTTGCCTTCTACAAGGTTTTTTGGTCGCCGGAATATCACATCTTCCTTCCTCGCTTTCGCTGTAATGGCACGCCATCTTCGCTTGAGGTCGTCCACATCCAGCAGTGAGATGTGGTTCCCCGTGCTCCTCCCCTCAACAACGCACTCTCCCTTTGGACAGCCGCTCCCCTTCTCCAAGGATCTCCCGGCGGCGAGATCTGCCGGGGGTACCTCCGCCGCCATGGCCGCCTCTCCCCTAATTTCGCCTCTCCCCTAATTTTCGTTTAGGATTTGATTGTAATTAATTTCATAGCACGACGACTTCTTAACTGTCAATTAGAACAAGTTTCGCCCGGCTCCAGCGAGGGAGGTGTGATGACAGCGGCATTGCCTTCGGCTTGCTTCAGTATTTATAGTCGTTGCTAGATGGTCTATGAATGTAATATGTAATATTTTTTGTCTCGCTGTGTCATGATCAATGGAATAGAACGAAAATTTTACGCAAACCTCAGTCTTGGCCATTCTAGTGTAGTAGTGTGTGGTTAGGAGACGCGCCACCTCGTGAACACGTATGCATTGCGTATCATGAGGGCCAGTGTCGTCTATACAGTACGTGCTCGCTCTTTTTCGACAATAAAATATGCAAGAAAACGACCACGTCTACGTGCTTTCCCACCATAATAAAATAAAACAATACGGCAAGTACGAAAGTCCTGGAGACGCCGGCGACGGCGTGCCGGCTCGCGACTCCGCCGGAGAGTACGTACGGGATAAATGCCGATTCCGACGCATCACGCAGTTCACGCGTTGGCCCGGCCGGCCATACCGACCAGTAGGAGTATACTGTATAGCGTCTG
Organism: Triticum aestivum; assembly: GCF_018294505.1. Lineage (NCBI taxonomy): Eukaryota > Viridiplantae > Streptophyta > Magnoliopsida > Poales > Poaceae > Triticum > Triticum aestivum. The sequence goes on along the minus strand of NC_057814.1, from coordinate 77,053,148 downwards.
TCTGCCTACCGGCCGGGTCCATGTCGCCTGATGTATGTTAGTATCAGTGGACCATCTGCCATTGTTGCCGTTGACATGTCGCCCACAACAGTCTCGTCGTTTCGTTCGTTCATTCATGCATGCAAGCCGACGGGGCGCCACGTGAGCATGTGGACAATTTGCCCCCATGCGGACCGTATATCCGGCAAATACGGTTCGGTAAACACACAGTTCCCAGAAATACGGTGCCAGGAAGCAAGGTAAATTCAGGATAGAACTGCGGTTACCGACACGTATGTTTTGTCCGCGGAGAAGCATAGGCGCACATTTCTGTTCCACATCTCACTAGCATAGAGATTAGGTAGTAGTACCACCGGTAATGAGATGAGGCTAGGCTAACTGATTCCGGTCTCGGTCAGCAGGAATGCAATCCATAGCGAGTTCAATTTATTGAGGACATGCACTTCATGAGGCATGCATGGTACTCGTACAAGGTGAGCCGCCATGGTGACCGTCGAGAACAACTAGAGAAAGCGGTCGAACCAGTCGCTCGCTTCCTTCACCATGCTCGCGGTCATCCTGTGCCCGACTCCCGGCTCCGCGATGAACTGAACATGCAGCAGCAGATAAAAGATGCCGTTAGCGATCCCAAAAGCCGCACTTTGTTTTTCTGGATAATACCTTGCTCTTATCCTAGATCTACACAATCATGCACCTGTCGCGACACTTATCAACGGAATAAAGCTGAAAGGCAAAAATTTAAAAAGGAAAAGTTGCAATGTAACCTATGCTACAGAGAAAGCATCAATCAATCAACCAAGCCAAGATACCTCATCGAGGGATAATGATTACGGGTTACCGCATTGGTGAAGAATTTGAGCATTCGATCCCCCCACCAGTTCTGGTATGTGGCGCCTGAGCGCCGCAGCCCCACGTGGTTTCAGCATTTAGGACATGGGAAGAGGTGGTCCTCTCCTCGGAGTGAAAACGATTATTGGATTGAAAGCCCAGGTCTGGCTTGGTTTCTAAAACAGACGGTGGACCAGGCGCATGTGTAGCTGGCGGTCAGTGCCATCTCCCCATCGCTTACCAGCAGTAATCGGTTGGTTTTCTGCGCATTATTTCAAAGAAAAGAATATGCTGGCCGGCCGGCTTGAATACAAAACGGAGGAGGAAGAGTCCGAGGAGGCTCGGCTGGACGAGCCACCGACATCGTCTCTCCAATCTCCATGTAGCGCAGAGAATAGATGATTTTGCGTGTGCACGGCCATTTCCAGGTGGAAGTTTTTTGAAGTCCATTACGTTCTTGGATATAGTTGGTTTGCGAGCAGATCAAATCTGTTACAAGCCCAAAACTGTAATAGGTTGTACTATATCTTAATTTTTTTCATGGTCGCATAGTACATAATGTGCATTTTGGGTAAGTATTGTGTGGGTGAGATTTAAATAATACTCCCTCCGTCCCGAAATAAGTGACGCTGTTTTAGTGTTGCACTAAAACAGCGTCACTTATTTCCGGACAGAGGGACTACTAGATTGCAATTTTATAAAAGTTTACTTATTTTACCAGTCGCACGCATGCAAAATATAATGAATATATAGTTAATTACTGGGTAGTAGTTTAATATACCTTTTTACTATAGTTCCAACAAAAAGGAGACCTATGATACAGTGGACGTCATTGTTGTTTATTTTCAAATATGCATCCCCAATTTTGAAAGCTGAAGTTGCCGCGATGTACAAAGTGATAATATATGTTAACAAAGACAGTCCCGGTTGAGTTTCTCTCATTTTTAGTATGCATCCAAAACCAAGAGTTTCTATAAACTAATACTAAAAATGAGAGAAGTTCCTCTGCGACCATCTTTGTTAAAACATATTATCACTTTGTACATCCCAACAATTTCCAAATTTTGGCTTTCAAATTTGGGGATGCGTATTAAAAATGAACAACAATGGAATCTACTATATCCTAGGTCTCACTTTTGTTCGAGCTATAGTAAAGAATATTAAACAACTACCCACTGATTAAGCTTATTCATTATGTTTTGCATGTGTGCTAGTACTTACTAAATGGTAAAATAAGTGAATTTATAAAATCAGTTTTGCTAGAACTCATCTAGATGAGATATAATTTGGTCTCATTCATATTTTATAGCCATGGGATGTGATGCTATAAGATGCATGTGTGCTGACGTGGTAAATTCTCACTGTGTGCTGATGCTATAAGATGAATTAACCAAATTATGTCTCATCTAGATGAGTTCTAGGTACTCCCTTATAAAATTACAACATAATATTGTTTAATTCTCACTGACGTGGTAAACGCGTAGTATGTACTAAGTATTTATGGTAAGGATAAGATATGAAATCAAGAACATGAGATTCTTATTACTGGGATTGCTTCAACCACTTTACTTTCTCCAGCGGGATAACTGGCACTAAACAATGCCCTCCTTCAGATGACAATGATTACCTTATACTCCCTCCGTAAACTAATATAAGAGTGTTTAGATCACTAGTGATCTAAACACTCTTCTAAACACTCTTATGTTAGTTTACGGAGGGAGTATCAAAGAGGAAAGAATCATCCAATTTAAGTGCACTGACGTTTGCCTTTTTCTTCTACTGGTATATACAACAAATACAGATTACAGTGAAACACACACCTTTCTGAGGCCATGGAACAGTGAAGTTCGGGCACCCAGGCTTAGAAACAGGTTGACGTTTGCAATGAGAGAACTGGAAAATGGGAGTGAGGGAGGATCAGAGGTGGAGTCAGCAGTTGTGGCGCTGGATGCGTGCGGGTCGAAGGAGTCCGGGCAGCGAGTTGCAGGAGGAGACTAGGCGGCCAGTTGCAGCATGAGTACGGGTGACAATGTGGGCCGCGTAAGGCGCAGACGTGGTGAGATCAGAGGAGAAACTAATCATATTTCTTATCCAGGTACTGGAGGCGCAGCGAGTTGCGGTAGGAGACCAGGTCGCGGGATTGCAGTGAGTCCAGGCGGTAGCCTTGGGCGTGGAGCTCGCGCGACAGCGCTCAAAGAGGAGGTCAAGCGGGGGAACAGATTGGAAGGTGAGGGCACCGTGGACTCGTTCTTGCGTGGGCTTTGCTTTGGGCACTTGCACTTGGAGTTACGAAGCCCCTACCTAATTAGGATTACTAATATGCCCTTAGAGTAACCACTGTCAATTGCTTTGGGATTCATGCAAAAAAAGTCTGGGCAAACATAGAACCACACCTCATGGTGGAAAGTAAACATATTGCATGTCAAAAGAAATAGACAACTTTTATTTGAATGGCATTTTTAATCCAGATGGCACCCATTTCTGTATCTCGTACCCTTTTTTGCCCAAGTTAGATAATTACATTGTTAGCTAGCTCTAAGCCTAAATCAGATCTAAATTTCCCGGAGAAAGTTTGTATTTAAACTTGTACCAAACCCATTGAAAAGCATAATTCCGGTGTTTTATCTTATTATTTTACATTGTAGGATTGAAGTCTCATCTTTTTCCAGGTTTGTATAAATGTTTGTTATCTTGGTAGTTAGCCCAGATTGATCCATAGCTTTAAATTAGAAGAACAACTTGATTTTTCTCTCTCCAGGAGAGAATACCTTTAAATGACAAATTTACAAACATATTGATGTACAAAAATGAATACAAATTTACAAACATATTGATGCAAGATTATTAGTACTAACAATTATTATTTTTCCAGCAGGTTTAGCCATATAACCTGACAAAAATGAATACAAGTTTGAGAAGTAAAACTTCCGTCCGGAATTAACTGTCGCTTAAATGAGTGCATCTAGAGTTCTAGACAAGTTTCAGTGTGTAGATACACTCATTTCAGCGACAGTTAATTCTGGATGAAGGGAGTATTAAACCAAGCTCATTACAATATTTAAAGAAAATCTTGTCTTCATAGGTTTTAACTAGTGAGAGTTCATGTGTGGCCTCAAAAGGACGGTGAAAAGATAGTATCGGAGGGAGTAGATTGAATGTTACCTTGAACTTATCCGCAGAACCAGCTTCTGCATAAGCCTCAGTAGCTTTGGAGGCAGGTTCTTGTAGACCAAGGACTGGGCAACGAGGGTCGTCAGCACCTGCATGGTAATCGATAAATGAAGCTCCAGCAGCAAGAAAAATGCTCAATTAACATTAATTTTTAAACGAAGGGTTAACAACAGTTCTGGCTCAACCATAAAACAAAAATATATACTGAAGACTGGAAGCCAAGCCCTGACAAGTGCTCATTGAACTCATAAAAGAGAAGTGAGACTTTTGAATATGTTGGGTGATGCAACAACTATTGGACGAAGCAGAAGCACTCAATAAGAAATATGATTGGTTTTACCATTTAGGAGGAGGAGCGGACGTGGTGCAATCAGAGGAACTGAGTAGGGAGCATCAAACTGTGAAGCCATACCAGGTGCTATCTTGTCCCAAACCTGGTAAAAATATGTCAATACACGATCATGAAACATTTCTAATGGAACAATCAGAAATAAATGTCAAATAAATCAGATAGTCACCTTTTTCACAACCTCTGCATCTATTTCACTCTTCCCTGAATCAATTCTTGCTTCTACAGGAAAGACAAAACGGCATAGATACTTACATGTAAATGTTCTGAACTGGTACAGTATATTTCAGTTGTGATCTATATTTTTCAATGGTGTGTGCCCAACTTAAAGAGGATGCATGGTATCTAACCTTCAAATAAAGGCTTAATGCTATCAACTCTAGCTTGCCACTTGTCATTATCTATTGCCCATTGAAATCCCTGTAGCCACCACAAAGAGCATTGCTTTACTTACATGGGACAAATCACAAAACTATGTGCACCCATATCGACAAATTACTGTTGTGTGTACCTGAACACCAATTATTGGAACAACAACACTGTACCGTGTATCCACAAAAGCAGCAAACCATGCATGCATTCCTGTAATCAGCTCCAAATAAAAGAGATAAATTTTCTAAAAGTGAAGTCTATGTATTAATTCAGTATCATGATGCAATCATGATCTATAATACCTCCGAGTGATTCACCAGTAATCCCTATCCTAGAGGGATCGACATCCTCCCTTGCACTAAGATAATCTCCAAGCTTTATCAAGTCCCACACCTGCAAATGTTCCTCACTGAGTATCGCAAAAAAACAGGCCTAACATGTTTTGAAGTATGATATACCAGGTCATACAGTAGAAGACAATCATAAGGAGAGAACCAGACAAGGAGAATAAATCCAGAATTCAACTAAAGTGCCAACCCAGATAGTGTAGTTATGGCACCAGTACAGCTGGACTAACACCAACAACAGTGGCTTACCCATCAGGTTAGTTAAAGAGTAGACCACTAGCCACCAGGCATGGCACTGGGCCAGCCCAACTAAAGGCATGTGCTATACATATCCGGTTTGACATTTATTGGTACAGAACCATCCATTTATTAAAAAAAATGTATTTGGTGGGCAAATTGAACAACACTGTTGACAGAACTTAGAACAATCAAAACATCAATTGTAACAGGTGGAAATAACATTTGGTACCGTGTCAAAAATAAAAGGCATAGTGTCCCCATTCCTCCAAGCTGAATTCAGTGCCTGTGTTTAAACCATGAAAGTAGGGATGATCAGATCAACCGTGGATACTACAATTGTCGAACGTTTCATGAAATCAGTGGCACATAAATGGAAGTAAGTAGATTACCTCTATGTAAGTAGTCTTGCTGCTGGCCCTTTCACCGTGATAACGAGAATCAATGGCGACAGCAATATAACCCCTGGAGGCATATGCCTGCAAATGTGCAAGCAAGTTTTAATAAGAACAATAACTAGCGTTAAACATTGATGTGCATCGCATAGGGGCATGCTGGTATGGTTGAAATGAGAAGCAATTTTACCTCAAGCAGTGGGCGCAACCACTCCTTGCATTTGTAAGAGCTGTGCAGTATTACAACAACGGGCTTTCTTTCAGGAGCAGTGTCATTAAGTTTCAGTAGAAGTACAGGTAGGCGTCCCTGTTCACCTGACTGTTGGGAGAGAAAAAGTGTAACAAATTCTGCTGTTTAGGGAACAAGAGGCACAATAAAGCCAAGCCAGTGCGCGTTAACTGTAGACTCAACTGGAGCTGGATCTCGGAACCACATTTATTACACCAACAACTATCAGGCTCTCCACAAGTGGGTGGTTCAGACAGAGGGTCTGAGCGGAAACATGGCAGCAATGTGCTAATAAGTGAAGCACATGTACTGAGATGCAATATCAATCTGCCTATGGCGAGCACTGGGATGCAACAGACACGCCTAGACAAAATGCACACTACTGTTGGGTTGCTCCTCTACTATCTTTGGGGCAGCTCAAATGTAGTAGTTGGCTTTCATTGATCTCAAGTTAAACTGCGAAGATGCAGGCAGACGGTGTGCAGTGCAATATTCAGAAACAAGCAACGCGCACTGTATCCCCTTGACACCTGATAGCGTGCGACGAATCAATCGATTCATCGATCGTAGAAATGTATGGGCCGAAAAAGTACCTCGGTCATCAGGTAGAAATTTTCTTCGACCAGCTTCTCCTGGAAGTTCTCCACCTCCTTCCTCGGGCACGACTCCATGGCCTGGGAAAAAATTCAGACACGGGAGAGTCAACACTATGGCCTCGATCTGGAAGGCGGAATGTGTTTGCTCAGATCGATGGAGGATCCTCCCGGCAAAAAACAAAAAATAAAAATAAAAATCGATGGAGGATTCTGACCTCTCTGAGTCCCAGAGGCCCGTTGCCTTGGTACAGCGGCTCCTTCACCGGACTCCCTTGCTCCACGGTCATAGGCACTGCCACGAGCAGATTCAGAGCAAAGCCATTGATGAACTGGCTGCAAACTCACGGGCGCGCAAGCGGGAGAGAGAAAGGGCCGGCTGACCTTGGCGTTCGCGGCGGCGGCTGAGCAGCACCTCGAGATACTCCGACCTCAGGTCTCCGGCGGCGGCGGCGGCGGCCATTGGGGCTCCGGTGGCGTCGGGGCGGCGGCAGGCGATTGGACCGCGCGTGGTGGACTTGGAAGCGGAAGTGGAACCAGAGGAGTGGCAGGCGGGCCCCACCACCCCCACGAGGCGTCTCTTCGAGTGGCCGCCCGTCACGTGCGGCACGCGGCCGGCGGCGGAGGAGCACGCGTGGCTGGTGCGCGGCGGGGCCCACATGGCAGCCGCGGCGAGGGTCAGCGCCAGCGCCATGGCCCGCCTCAGCATCTGCGGCCGATAAGGTTCGCTCGCCGGCACGCGGCACACATCGTGGGGGAGGGTGGTCCTGCGACTGCGAGTGCTCTGCCGGAATGGAACCCCTCCCTCCGTCGCGGTCGAACCCGCGGGTCGGAAAATTCCAGGCCACTACTGGACGAAAAGTTTCCAGGGTATTATATTCTACGTAGATAGATTTTTTTCCGATAAAACCTACGTAGATAGATGGATAGAAAAAAAGTCGCGGGCATACAAATTGTGAAAGCAACTTACATTTACAAGTTGCTTTGATTCAGAGATTAATTTTGGTTACTACCGTTCAAGTCTGGGATGTTTCGAATGGGTGAAGTATATTTTCTATCTTCTGTTCTTTTTTTCTCTGACTGGTTTGATATCTATTTATCTTCAGAGTATATACAGCAAAAGAAATGGTTACATGGAAAAGAAAAATAAACATTCCCGCAAAAATATAAACATACCAGTAATTGATTCACCGTGTGATTGCCTCTTTAAATCCACAATGGCTGACATAGCACCTCATCAGATAATAAGTTTTCAGAGAGAGCCTCTAAAATGATAGGCCAGTGCTGCTTCCTTCACATTTAGGTGAAAACCCAAAGGGCATGTTTGGTTGTTTGCACCGATTTTGCCTGCATTGCATGTGTTTCTCTGATGGGTCTGGTTGAGGTAAAACAGCCTAAAAACCAACATCTGCACATAGTTTGGTTGCCCGTATCCAGGCTGGTTGCATGAGTGAACTAATAGCATTTGGTTGGCTGCATTACAGTAGGCGCACAAATCACACGCTGTTTAGTTGCAAATTGCATAAGGTGTTGTCACCACTTCTCAACGGTGGTGACCTTACCACACATGGTCTAAACATAGTTTCTGTCGTAGCTAGGAAACAAACCGCAGTTCATCCTAACTACTAACAAATGGGAGTACAATTTTTTAAAAACCATATGACTGAATAAGGGAAAGTTCATCGATGCTGACTATGTGAAAGTCCATCCTCTTCCTCTTCCTCTTCTTCTTCTGTTGCCATTGTTTCTTCTTCTTATTCTCCTCATCTGCTTCTTATTCTTCTCTTCTGCTGCTGCTCTTGCTTTTCTTCTTCTTCTTCTTCAGATCCTTGTCTGACCTTTGTTATCCCACATTCCCTGTACCCACTCCATCCTTTTGTTCTTCCAGGCTTCATAGTGGAATGCCTCCACACCAAGGCGGAGCTAACAACATTGTCAGGCATCACATCTTCCTCCTCCGGCACTAGTTCATCACAACCCCATTACATGATTCAGTTATGCATAATGCAACAGGTAAGAACAAGCTTAACCTGGGTGAGGAAAATGTGGAACGGCTTCTGATCCAGGATCTTAATCATGTTCGCCAGAGCTCCAAATGCCCTCTCAACAGTAAATCTAAGGATGGAGTGTCTGAGATTAAACAGTTCCTGTGGAGTCATAGGATAGTTCCTACCAGTAAATTCGTGATGGTACCTGGTTTTTCTGAAGGGTGGAAGAACACCTGGCTGACATGCATGCATAGCCAACATCTCCTAGGTAGAACTTGTCATCGGGGATGTTGATGCCATCAGAATGACTCATGCTGTCACTGAGAATGTTAGCATCAGGTGACGACCGACCTAACATGTGTGTGTGGGGGGGGGGGGGGGGGGGGGGGTCCATGTTGCTTACCGGCTTCGAAGATGACGACGAAGGGGGAGGCATGGCTGAGTCAAGGACGACTAGACGTTGGCCAAGAGGAAGGAGAGAAGCAGCTACTGGTACCGGACAGTGCTCCTACACAATCCATACCTTGCAAGGCAGGAGCTCAATACTCTCGCACCCAAAATCACACATATTGTGAACTTTAATGAACTGTGAGTTCGTAACTTGTAAGAGATATATTACTTTACATTTATAAGTAAAAAGTGAGCAGCAATAATTGGGAGTGCAGCCAAAACACAAAGTACTAGTTTTGATCAACACCATAAAAAAAGATAGCTAGTCATGGCATTGCTACAGTGCATGTGTTTATGTCCTCTGAAACTACCTACTCAAGCGAGATGAGAAGGTAGAAATATCAAATTTAACAGGCATACAGATCATGGATGAAAGGTTGAGAACAAGGAAAATAGGTAAGTTTTTCTCAAATTAGCAGGTAAGTTGGCCATCAAGTCTGTACATAATACAAACCGACAGCAACAATCACTACACATACCCTTTATTATTTTTCAAGTGAACAATCTCCCTGACTCCAGTCTCCAGCACTACCAGAATAACTGGCGATGCCGACGGCCGAACCTATGCCGACGGCCCCCGTCGGCATAGATTGTCCTATCCCGACGGCCCAGCCCAAGCCGTCGGCATAGAAAAGCCGTCGGCGTATATCCATCTATGCCGACGGCACCCGTCGGCAAAGCTCAGCCGTCGGCGTCGCGAGAAATATGCCTACGGCGGCCGTCGGCATAGAACGTGGGCCCGGCTACCCGGGCGGAAACGGCCTTTTGATGGCGTTAGTCTACGCCGACGGGCTAACGGCGGCCGTCGGCATAGCCCCCACGTCATCGATCCGCGTCGCCCGCCACGTCATCGATCCGCGTCGCTCGCCGGTCCGTGGGGTGGCAAATCTATGCCGACGGCCAGGCCGTCGGCATAGGCCTGGCCCATGGATGTTGCCACGTCATCGATCCCCGCCCTTTGCCACGTCATCGATCCGTGGCCGTGTGCGCAGGTATGCCGACGGCCTTGCCGTCGGCATACCTCTATTTTTTTATTTATATTATTTACTTTTTCCTATTTTTTTTCACAACATAAATGTGCCTTATCTAACAAAAAAACATACCCCGATGGTATATCGATTGCCCCCCTCACGGACGTTGCTGCCGCCGTGCCCCACAGCGACGCCGGTGAGGGGGGCACACCCCGGAGCTGCGTGCCGGGTGCCTGCGCTAGCCACCACGCTTCCACAACCGTAGGAGGGCCCAAAGCAACACCTAGCGGCATTGCTACCCCCCCCAGGTACACCGTCCCGTCTAACCGGGCCCTCATACATGCGGGGCGGTGTGGTGCCATGTCTGAAGAGGCGAGACGGGGGCCCTGGGGGGATAGCAATACCACCGGAGCGTCGCACCGGACCCTCATACATGCGGGGTGGTGTGCTGCCATGTCCAAAGAGGCGGCGCGCATCTCCGGGGTGTGCCCCCCCTCACGGACGGCGGCGCCGCCGGCACCTGGAGGGGGGAAACGGACGCGTCGGGTCTACACGGAGGGGATCTTGCTGTGGGTCTGGCCCGGATGTTGCTCCAAAGTGTTCCTATGGGCTGACCTAACACAATCGGGTGGAGAGTTCCACTGGTCAAAGCCCGTCCGTGTAAAGTCAAAGGGCTAGATCTCGTGGTCTAACGCTACATGGTTAGGCGGGACGGGGGCCCTGGGGGATAGCAATGCCACCGGAGCGTCGCACCGGGCCCTCATATATACATGCAGGATGGTGTGGTGCCATGTCCGAAGAGGCGACACGTGTCTCCGGGGAGCGCCCCCCCCTCACGGACGGCGGCGCCGCTGGCACCTGGAGGGGGGAAACGGACGCGTAGGGTCTACATGGAGGGGATCTTGCTGTGGGTCTGGCCCGGATGTTGCTCCAAAGTGTTCCTATGGGCTGACCTAGCACAACCGGGTGGAGAGTTCCACTGGTCAAAGCCCGTCCGTGTAAAGTCAAAGGTCTAGATCTCGTGGTCTAACGCTACATGGTTAGGCGAGACGGGGGCCCTGGTGGGTAGCAATGCCACCGGGGCGTCGCACCGGGCCCTCATATATACATGCAGGGTGGTGTCGTGGCATGTCCAAAGAGGCGGCACGCGTCTCCGGGGTGTGGCCCCCCTCACGAACGGCACCGCCGCCGGCACCTGGAGGGGTGAAACAGACGCGTAGGGTCTCCATAGAGGGGATCTTGCTGTGGGTATGGCCCGGATGTTGCTCCAAAGTGTTCCTATGGGCTGACCTAACACAACCGGGGGGAGAGTTGCACTGGTCAAAGCTCGTCCGTGTAAAGTCAAAGGGCTAGATCTCGTGGTCTAACGCTACAGGGTTAGGCGGGACGGGGGCCCTGGGGGGTAGCAATGCTACCAGAGCGTCGCACCGGGCCCTCATACATGCGGGGTGGTGTGGTGCCATGTCCGAAGAGGCGGCACACGTCTCCGGGGTGTGGCCCCCCTCACGGACGGCGCCGCCGCCGGCACCTGGAGGGGTGAAACAGACGCGTCGGGTCTACACGGAGGGGATCTTGCTGTGGGTTTGGCCCGGATGTTGCTCCAAAGTGTTCCTATGGGCTGACCTAACACAACCGGGGGGGGGGAGTTCCAAGCCCGTCCGTGTAAAGTCAAAGGGCTAGATCTCGTGGTCTAACGCTACAGGGTTAGGCGGGACGGGGGCCTGGGGGGTAGCAATGCTACCGGAGCGTCGCACCGGGCCCTCATACATGCGGGGTGGTGTGGTGGCATGTCCGAAGAGGCGGCACACGTCTCCGGGGTGTGGCCCCCCTCACGGACGTCGCCGCCGCCGGCACCTGGAGGGATGAAACAGACGCGTCGAGTCTACACGGAGGGGATCTTGCCGTGGGTTTGGCCCGGATGTTGCTCCAAAGTGTTCCTATGGGCTGACCTAACACAACCGGGGGAGAGTTCCAAGCCCGTCCGTGTAAAGTCAAAGCGCTAGATCTCGTGGTCTAACGCTACAGGGTTAGGCGGGACGGGGGCCCTGGGGGGTAGCAATGCTACCGGAGCGTCACACCGGGCCCTCATACATGCGGGGTGGTGTGGTGGCATGTCCGAAGAGGCGGCACACGTCTCCGGGGTGTGGCCCCCCTCACGGACAGCGCCGCCGCCGGCACCTGGAGGGGTGAAACAGACGCGTCGAGTCTACACGGAGGGGATCTTGCCGTGGGTTTGGCCCGGATGTTGCTCCAAAGTGTTCCTATGGGCTGACCTAACACAACCGGGGGAGAGTTCCAAGCCCGTCCGTGTAAAGTCAAAGGGCTAGATCTCGTGGTCTAACGCTACAGGGTTAGGCGGGACGGTTGCCCTGGGGGTAGCAATGCCACCGGAGCGTCGCACCGGGCCCTCATATATGTGGGGTGGTCTGGTGGCATGTCCGGAGAGGCGGCACGCGTCTCCGGGCTGTGGCCCCCCTCACGGACGGCGCCGCTGCCGGCACCTGGAGGGGTGAAACAGACGCGTCGGGTCTACACGGAGGGGATCTTGCTGTGGGTTTGGCCCGAATGTTGCTCCAAAGTGTTCCTATGGGCTGACCTCACACAACTGGGGGGAGAGTTCCACTGGTCAAAGCCTGTCTGTGTAAAGTCAAAGGGCTAGATCTCGTGGTCTAACGCTACAGGGTTAGGCGGGACGGGGCCCTGGGGGGTAGCAATGCCGCCGGAGCATCGCACCGGGCCCTCATACATGCGGGGTGGTGTGGTGGCATGTACGAAGAGGCGGCACACGTCTCCAGGGTATGGCCCCCCTCACGGACGGCATTGCTACCCCCCCCCCCCCCCGCCCACAGGTACCCCGTCCTGTCTATCCCTGACACAGACGACCGCCGGGTCTAGCCCTTTGACTTTCGCCGGACGTGGCATCTCCATCTATGCCGACGGCTAAGCTCCAGTGGCATTGCTACCCCCACGGCCCCCGTACCGCCTAACCCCCAGGGTCCCGGTGTCACAGGCGTCGCACCGGGTACCGGGTCCCATACAGACGGTAAACTAAGAATCTAAAAATGTAATAATTGAATTGATTAAAAACTCCGGTATTCATCATTGAAAATGTACTATCACTGTGAACCTTTTAGTGCTCGGGCACCGGGCCGGCTGCCCGGGCACTGAAAAGTTCACAGTAATTGTCCATTTTCTTCATATAAGTCTAATGAATACCGGAGCTTATAACGTATGGATTAGTGAACTATTTAAACAGGTCAAATTGCTTTTCCCTCGGCGAGGTGGGACTATTTTTTCAAAAAAAAGTAGTTGCCATCTATGCCGACGGCATAGGTGCCACGTGGCATCCTCAGCTATGCCGACGGCTTAGCCGTCGGCATACTTGGCCTTATCCGTTCACGGGCTCGCCCCATCCACCCATTGCCCCCACCCCAACCCTCATCGATCCCGCGCCGCTGCCCTCGACCCGCGCCGCCGTCCACCCGCCCCGGCCTCCCAACCCCACCTCGACCCGCACCGCCGCCAGCGGCCCGACCTCGCACCCCGGCCGGCCGCACCGTTCGCCCGCCCCCTACCGCCGCCCTCCCCACCCCGACATCTGCCACCGCCGCCTCCATACACCGCACTGCCGCCTGCACACCCGCGTCGTTGCCTCCGCCACCCGCCGTCACCCCGGCCTCCTCCCGATCCCACCGCCGCCCCGTCCTCCCCCCGACTGCGCGACGGCCGCCCCGACCACAACGGGTCGCGGCTCCGGCTGGCCCGCGTCCCTCCCCGACCAGCGCTGCTGCTAGCGGCGGCGGACGCCCTCCTCTGCTTCTCCGGCCAGCCCCGCCCCGCCCCGGCCCTCCCGTGCCTCTTCCTCCAGCCCTCCACCACCGGCCCCTGGTGCCTCGCCCGTCGATGAGCTACCTTTTTCTTCTTCTTTTTTTTGCATTATTTTGGTACTGTTGGATGGATGAATGGATGCATGGTTGGATGTTGGATGTTGTTAGGTTGATAGATGGATGAATGTTGTATGTGTCTTAGATGGATAGATGTTGTGATGTTGTTACATTGATAGATGGATGAATGTTGTGATGTAGGTGAAATTCGAGACCGAAAATGCATTATCATAGTTAAAAAAGCAACTTGAGTCACTTAGTTAAAAAAGCTATGTGAGATGTGCTCCGAAACTGGTATAAGATGAGTGGTTATTTTATCATGATGATCTTGTTAAAAAAATTGAAGGACAAAATTTGACAGTTGACGAAATAAGAATTTTTTCATAGTTTAAAGTGTCAATGCTTTATGTGATGTGATGCCCTCAAATTTTTTGACTCGGTAAAATTTACAGGCTTTGTGGCATTTCATCTCCCTGGAGCCTTCGTCGTCCGTGATCCTGCCGCTGCTCGACTACTTCCTCTACAGCGGAGGGTGAGCTACGAATCCACCTTCAGCTCCTACCCTCTTTTAAGTAGATTTCATTTTCACATCCAGTCGCGTAACCTAGGTCTCCCGTCCGAAAGGGTTGCATCGATAAATATGCATTCAATTGCATATTTATCACCGCAGCTCTTTTGGATTGTCCAGCGTTTTCCACGGACAGCCCGAGGATGTGTAGATTGGTTATGTTCTCCATGTTCTACCCTGTTCCGAGACAGGATTTCGGCGGCGCCTCCCCATTGTTCTCCGGAGCACATTCTCTCGGCTATTTGCCAAGACGTGTATCTGGAGAACAGCGGGGAGGTGCTGCCGAAATTTTGTCTCCGAACGGGGTAGAATGGAGAACGTACTCAATCTACACATCCTCGGGTGGGATTAGGACCCATATTTACCTATTAGAGATGTAGGTGGATTCAACGCGGTAGAAACTGAAAATTTGATGTGATTAATTTAAGTGAATCCTTAATTATGTTGTGTGGCTTGCAAAAAAGCAGAGGATGGCAGATAATCAGTGGATGTACAGTGGTTTTATCCGTCGGAATCGAGTAACATCAGAGTGGATCGCGAAAACCGATGTGTATTTGAAGGAGATATTCCGTCGTCCAATGAGAATTATCCCACCATGCCCCTGTGCGAGATGTGCCAGACGTCACCGTAGAAATCAGACGGACATGAGTGAGCACCTTCGCACGCACGGATATATGCCAAACTTTGACATGCCGCCGATAAACATAGCCGAGCAGGACCGTGGTAGAGAGGAGGTGATGCGACAACGCATCGATGGATATGAGGACGACGGGGTCAGGGACATGCTAGATGACGTCATTGTTGCAGAAACGGCGAATGCGACACCTTCAGAGAATGAACCGGAGGAGCCGGAGGCAACCGCAAAGGCCTTCTTGGAGGTCTTGGCCTCGTCGAAGAAACCTCTTTATGCGGGTGCGAAAATATCTCAGCTGGATGCCATCTCGCAACTGATTGCAGTCAAGGCTGAGTACGGCTGTAGCCAGAAATGCTTCGAAGCATTCTTGGGAGTATGGGCTAACAGCCTCCCTGAGGTTCATGAACTGTCGAAAAGCATGTACGATACAAAGAAAATCATGAAGGCACTCTCTATGGATTATGAGAAAATAGATGTTTGCCCGAAGAATCGCCTTTTGTTTAGGCACGAGTATGCGGTTGACAAGCTGAGGCAGTTATCCTAGAGGAGGTGTCAGACCTCAGGACATCATACTATCCAGACCACGTTCCCCATCTGCATAACAAGGTGCCTCGATACAATATAGAAGAGCCGAAGTATCAACCCAGGCTCCATCTATTCAACGCGCAAGGTGGGAGGGCTGGGGCCTCGAAACCTTATAACATGCCACGACAAGAGTGGGAGGACCTCATGTTCTATATCTTGCACAACATCAGGGAAGTTGAGGAAGTGTGGATGAGGTAATACCACTACACCATTCCTTTATGTCTTCCACATCATCATGTTTTATGTTCACTTAGTCCCGGTCTAACACCGCTTTTCTTTTTTTAGTGATTTCGTTCTAGAGGAATGGACGGGAATGAATCCTCCTACTGAGGCGGAGGCACTTACTCTTCTCCGTCATGGAAACCCTGGACGTAAAATTTTTGTTGCTTGGTTCATGGAGAAAGTAATTTTCCACACTCCCCTATTAAATACCTAGTTCAACATTTATTAGTTAACTAATGCACGCAACAATTTCAATTATACTTGTAGGGAAAAGATCCGAACATATCTATGGATGATGAATTGAGATGGGTTTCCATGGGTTTTGACCCTGCCGTCATGACATGTAAAAGGTATGATGTGAATGGGTATCGCTTCCATACAAAGGAGCACCAGAACAGCCGGCCTGATCCCAAAACTATAAATACCAGGGTGTACACCCCCGGTCAAAATTCAGTAGACTACTACGGAAGGGTACAAAATATATACGAGATTAAATTCCACCAGGGGCGCGAGACCCGAAGTCTGCCTGTGTTCAAATGTCGATGGTTCGATCCGCGGGAGGGGGTAAAACATACGCCTTCCATTGGTTTGGTCGAAGTTAAACCATCAACCGTCTATGCCGGAGCCGATCTCTTCATTGCGGCTACCCAAGCTACACAAGTATATTATCTGCCTTACCCATGCCAGAAAGAGTACCTAAAGGGTTGGGAAGTTGTGTTCAAGGTGTCGCCAAATGGTAAGCTACCGAACCCGAATGAAGACGATTACTACAACATTAACCCCATGACATACGAGGGAGTGTTCTATCAAGAGCAACCTGATGATGATGATGTGGTTAGAAACGATGACGCTAGACCATTGGGTGATGATGATGTGGATCCAAACGACGACGATGCACGGAATGATGGTGAGACCATTGTCAATGAAAATGACATACTTATGCTAGAAAAGTTAAACGAAGACGCTGACGACGAGGAAGAGCCTCCACCTCCGTCAGACAACGAAATGATATGATTGACAGTGATGATGAGACGGACCGAGAAAGAGGTTACAACAGTGATGATTCATATGGTTTCTAGCAGATGTACGTGTCAAATCTTTTTTTCTATAGTTTAGGAATATGCCTTTTATGCATTTTTATTAATGTGTTTATTATCATGCCTTTTCCTTTATTTCATTAATTTACTAATTGCTTATTCTCTTTTCAATGCAGGTTCGTGGAACATGGGCAAGGGGAAGGCCGACGGCGTGGGTTTCCTACGCAAGGTCGTTGGCCTGCCTAGTCGGAGTGGTCGAGCACGTAATCCTCCCCCCCGGCTACTTGACGATGACTCCTCACAGGGAGGTCGAGGGAGAGGTGCCCCTAGAGGAGGAGGGGGCAGGGGGAGAGCCCCTAGAGGGCGAGGTGGTGGGGGGAGAGCCACTACAGGGGGTCGCGGCCAGAAAGAGCGTACCCTCACCGACTTAGGGGTGTTGTCTTCGAGGCCATCCTCTAGTGAGGTACCCTCCTCTGGTGAGGAGAAAGAGGACGACGAGGCAGGCGAGGAGGAGGAGGTTCGGGATGGGGCCGAGGAGGAGGTGGAGGAGGAGGAGGAGGATGAGGAGGAGGTTGGGGAGGGGGAGGCAGGCGAGGAGGAGGGTGGTGGCGGGGATGATGGTTGTCGCGGGGAGGGGGTTGACAACAAGGGGTGGCTGCGTGGTAACGCAAAGCTACCAAAGCAGGTTCCTGCTACTGAGGAGCAGAAGTGGCTCATTGAGCCCACGGGGAAAGAGTAAGTGCCACTTTATAATAATTTCATTATTTTGCTTGTCACATGCTCATTCCGGTTGTTATTTATTTTGCTTGTCACATGCTAATAGTTCATTCTTTTGCAGCAACTGGATATATTCTAAAGGGGTCCGTATTCCCAACGGCCTCATCACCGTCTTGCTGAAGTTACACTGGCCGGGGTTGTACTGTCCGGATCCAGCCAGGCACCCGAACCATCGGGTCTTGGCCACGAGCTGGGAGCACCGGGAAGCGGCCCTCCACGCGGACCATGGGACCCATGCCAAGGCCGTGATCACCACTTTCTGGGTGAATTCTCTTCAGAAGCACAAGTCCATTCTAGTTTCATGAATGATTTAACTCATGGCTTCTTCCATTCTTGTTTCATGCATGATTGTAGAAATTCTATCGAGTTCTCCCAGAGCACAGGGCCAGAGCGGACCAGATCGTGCCGCGTCAATGCAAGAAGAAGGCCCGCCAGATGCAGTACGAGGTGCGCTATGTGGCCATCTCGACATACCATCACGACTATCTTGGTGTGAAGATGACCAAGGAAGACGCGCGGAGGATGGGCATTACCTTGGAGAGGGACGAGTTCTTGAAAGTAAGTATAAAAGATTTTTCTTTATGCTTTCATTACCTTGTGGTACATTTCACCGTTTTGTGTTGACATGCCATTATGCTTTCATTATGTAGGTGTTACCAAATTGGTGTTATGGAAAAGACGAGTCCTGGGCGGCATTGGTGGATCTTTGGTGTGATGAGGCTGGAGCCTGGGCGGCTATGAGAGTCAAAAACAAGGCTAACCGAGGGAAGGAGGGAGTACATGCTCAGGGAAACCGAAACCACTATCTCCACAAGACAGTTAATGTATGACTAACCCCATTAAACATTCTTCTTCTTCTATTTACCATTACTTTCTTATGTATGACTAACCTCTGTTTGGTGGTGCAGGAGGAGAAACTGAAGCGGCCGCTCTCACACATGCAGGCGTGGGAGATCGCCCATACGCGGAAGGACCCCAAGCCTGGTGAGCCCAAGTACTACGGCAAGAAGACTGCGCATAGGAAGAAGGCCTACTCCGATGGGTATCTGGCGTTACATCCTGACACACCTGACCCCATTGCGGCGGATCTGGACGAAAGGGTGGTGGTGGGCATGGGGCCGAAGGAGCACGGTCGGGAGGCGGTTCTCGATGCTGTGATCACTCCTACTATCTCCTACACACAGCTCCGTCGGATCGACCCGACCCTGAGCCAGCGCACGAGCACGCCCATGAGCAGTGCACCGTCGCTGTCCCTCTTTCAGGAGCAGCAAACTGTAAGTATTTTCCCTTTTATCTTCATTGCTCACTTTATTTTCCGCATTTAGTAGTTTTATGAGTTTCATCATGTCATACTGTAGGCCTACATGGAGTACACACGCCAGGAGACCATGGCGTGGCACGACCGCCTTCATGCATACCATCAGCAGATGGATCGCCAGATGCAGCACGCTTTTCAGGAAATGGCGGCCGACAGATGTCCTCAATGGCCATCAGCAGAGGGTCCTCCAGCACAACCAACGTTGCTGACCTTTGAGGAGTTTGTGGCACAGAACGCTGGCCCCTCGCCGGTTCGTTCATCCCCAATCTGTTCACTCAAAGCATATCATGCCTTTCAACACAGTCATATATCCCGTTAATATGTCTTTTCAACATCCAGGGAACCGGTGGATCAACCGTTGGCGGTGGTCTTCGCAGCACTCCCGAGTCACGGAGCCGGACCACTCCGATCCATGGAGGCGGAGGCGGAGGTGGAGGCGGTCTTGGCGGTAGCGCTGCCGCTAGCAGTGACGACCTGGGCTTTAGCGGTCTTGGCGGTGACGACCTCCGCGGTGCTCGACGTCCTGGCGCTTAAGCCTTTTGGTTACTTGTGTGCTTATGCTTATGTATCTTTAGATGACTTGTGTGTGGTGATGATGATAAACTTGTGGTCTTTGATGGTCCTTTAGATGACTTGCGTGCTTCTTTATATGCTTATGCTTATCTTTATGTTGATTATGATGATGCTTATGCATATATTGTTGTGATGGTGACGGATGATACTTAGATGTGTTCTATATGTCTATTTCCATCATATATATCTGCTGATATGTGCTGTATATCTGAATTGAATTGATTTGAAAACAAACAGAAAAAAGAAAAAAAATCAAATACAAACTATGCCAACGGCTAAGCCGTCGACATAGCGCTGGCCTGAGCGCCCAGTTGCTGACGCGTGGCATCTATGCTGACGGCCTAGCCGTCGGCATAGATTTAAACTAAGCCGACGGCCAGGCCGTCGGCATAGATGCCACATGTCAGCAACTGGGCGCTCCTTGGGTAAGCCTATGCCGACGGCCTCGCCGTCGGCATAGATTTAAACTAAGTCGACGGCTAGGCCGTAGCCGTCGGCATAGATGAGCCACGTGGCGAGCAGCGGTTGGTCGTCACTTGACGGCGGCCGCCGTTAGACGGGAACGTTGCCGACGGCCAGGGCCGTCGGCATAGATGTACGGACACCGTCGGGATAAATCCTATGCCGACGGCCTCCCGGTCTACGCCGACGGCCCTATGCCGACGGGGCCGTCGGCATAGGCATGTCCCGACGGGGCCGTCGGCATAGGCATGTCCCGACGGCATATCAGGGCTATGCCGACGGCCCTCGCCGTCGGCGTAGGGTGCGATTCCGGTAGTGCAGTGCAAATGTCTGGCGGATGACTCGGGAGTCAGATTATAATGCAAATCTTGTAATATTCCTACTTTCCAAACCTTAACGACAATGACAAGCAACCTAGGTTGCCTGTTCTAGAAAACTTACCTATTTTTTTCGAGTCAATTTAACATAATAGCTTTCCTATCATTCAATATCACCGCTTAGGGCTCCTTTGATTCAAGGGGATTTTATAGGATTTTTGGAGGATTGAAATCCTTTGAAATTTTTCCTACGCTTGTCCTTTGATTCATAGGATTGAATATCATAGGAATTTTTTCAATGAAATCTTTTGTACTATATTTCATAGAAAATCTAACATCCACTCTAACCTCTTTTACAATTCCTTAGCTTTTCCCGTGAAATCAAACGCTCCTTGCTAATCCTATTACTAACCAGTAAGATGGAGCCACCTAGAAGCCACCACAGCGATTTGGCACTGTCAACCGTCGGATTATGCTACAAACGCGTTAGATCTTCTGGTCGTCCAAAGCCTCCTTCCGCGCGCTACGCTGACCTGCGACCTAAACGGGCTGCTGCTCCGCGGACCAACTAGGCTTGCTTTTCGTTAATTTGGGTTAGCGGGCTTGATAATAAGCGGGTTAGTAGTAGAGAGGAGACCCAGATTCCAAAAATAAGAGTAGATAGGAGACCCGCTCGACCCTCTAGATTGCTACTCCTTCCTCCCGACCCATCTCTCTCACACGGTATCTGACAAACCCTTGGCCGCGCCGCCGCCGCCGTGTCCTCCCGCTCCACTCCATTAACGCTGAAGTAGGGGAATTATGCAGCGATGCACAAGAACGCAAGAGGAGCAGCCGGTATCCATTCCATCATCGATGCAAGACGGGGCTTCCCTCCTCGCCCCAGCCGCCGATCTCGCCCACCTGCTCCTACCTTTCCATCGGCTTGTGCAGACATTGAGGAAGGCCTTCGCGGAGGTGTGTTGTGTCCTCTTCGTTGCAACCTTTATCTCCTCTTCTCATTTGTCGGCACCAAATCCTAACCCAATCGCCGTTTGAGATTGTCTCCCCAACGGGGAAGAAGGGCAGCCGTTCTCACATGTTGATCTCGGTCGATGGCGAGAGTAGGGGTGGAGGAGACCGGTTACAGGCAGTCGTGGTTTGAGTTCTTCTGGTCATGGAAATATATATAGACATGTTTTTTCCCGTGCTGCAGCTGCACTGCCCATCCTGCATCTTCGTCTTGGAGCAGATCCTATCTTATTGAAACTCAGCACATCATGTCGTGACCCAATGATGCCAGAATGACCATCAGCTGTATAGGATGAAGCTGAATGCTTGGATGAGGCTTGTCTCTCCAAGGTACGAGGTCTGCTATCTTTGTCATTCAATATCCCATGAACAATGCAGGTAATGACTCATCTACAAAAAATGTTGAATTTGATCAACATTTAAACTATTCATTGTTCATGACTCATAAATCAGAATCAGAAATGCAAAGCTCGTTCTTCTGACACTATTTATCCTGATTTAAATTTTATCATATGCTTCTACCAACTTTAATTTATATCTTTATTTTCTATATAAAATTGCGGGCGGGCAACGCACGTCTTCATGATCTAGTAGGATTCAAGTGAGCATGGCATTTCAATCCTATACTTTTCCTATTCATACGTTTTCAAAATCCTACGAATCAAAGAGGTCCTTAGTTTGGTGGAGTTAGTATAGGGTGATAGCAAAAAAAAAAAAAAGATTTAGTATAGGTATCTCCTGCATATACCAACCGTGGATATATATATAATGTCTAAAATGTGATGTGATATCATTGTGTGAAAACAACCGTTTAACTTGTAACCCCAAGTTTAAATCTTTGTATGATATTCATTAAAATTGTGTGCACACGGTCGGCTAGCTCATTATACTTCTATGTCCACATACTACTCCCTCCGTCCCATAATGTAGAGAAAATTCCTTATTTGACACTATCTTAAAATCTGCTTCCTTATTTGACACTGGGAAAAAATTCTTTCCTATTTGACACAAGTTCTAAATTTTGTTCCCTATATGACATTTCCGTCCATTTTGAGCCTAAATGACACCTGAAAAGACTCTTTTGCCCCTCATGTGGTATGTGTGTGGGGAGCAATAGCGCACACACGCAGCATCAATGCGAGAGCAGGAGCACACACGCAGCAACAGATACACATGCACCAACACACACGCACGCGCACACACACGCAACAACACGCACGCGCGCGTGCACACACACACGCACACACACACACGCAGCAACACACATGCACGCAGCACACACATACACACACACACGCAGCAGCAGCACACACGCAGGCAGCACATAGGCACGCAACAGTGCGCGCGCGCACACACACACACGCATGTACGCACGCAGTAGCAAACACACATGCAGCAGCACACATGTGCGCGTGCACCCACACACGCAGCAGCACCCACACGCGCGCACACACATACCACATGAGGGGCAAAATCGTCTTTTCAGGTGTCATTTAGGCTTAAAATGGACGAAGATGTCGTATAGGGAATAAAATTTAGGACTAGTGTCAAATAGGGAAGAAAAACTTTTCCAGTGTCAAATAAGGAACCAGAGTTTAAGACAGTGTCAAATAAGGAATTTTCTTCATAATGTAAGACTTTTTCTGACACTATACTACAGTCAAAGAACATCTTACATTATGAGACGGACGGAGTACCTATCATCACAGGCAATCAATTTGTGATCCAATTTTTAGTTGCGCGCAATGACCACACCCGCATGCACATGCATCAGGACATGAATCAAATGCAGAATTGTAGCGCTGCTACTCAGTACACATCCAACAACCTTCCACCGTGTTTGCGCATATATACATATACGCTACTGCACCATCTTCACTCCGGCAGGCTTGCGTTTGACATCAAACTCTCTCCATATATGTACTTGACGAAACAACCATCTCTGCTTCTATAGTTTGATGAATAGGCCATATATATATGAGAAAGATAGGTAAAAGCTAGGACGTTGGAGACACAGGAGGAGAACAAAATAAGAGTGTGTGATGAACAATAGGGAATAAGAGCAACTCCAATGGGGCGACCCATTTCGTCCGCCCGCGTCCGTTTGGGTCGGCGCGGACAAAAGTGGCGGCCCAATGCGCCGACCCAAACGGATGCGCGCCCGTTTTTCGTCCGCGGGCGACCCATTCCAGGCCCAATTTTGAGCCGGATTTGCGTCGGCGCGGATACGAGACGGACGGACGCGCGCGCATCTACTCCTCTCCCCGGGCCCGCCGGTCGGTGGCAGCCACCAACATTCCTCCCCATTTTCCCAAAAACGCTCCCGCCCGCGCGCGCCCCCGCCCCCCAACCAGCCATGGAGGACGCCATCGACCTCGACCTCGACGCCGCTGCCGGCTTCGCCTCCCTCGCCTCGTCCGGCGCCGTCGCCCCCTCCAGGAAAGGCAAGCCTCGTGCCCCGCGCAAGACCGCCGCGGCGACCAAGCCGAAGAAGGCGCTGACGCCCGAACAGTGGGCAATGGAGTCGGCCAAGAGGAAGGGCCGGAGGCACGCCGCGGACGCGAGGGATGAGGCCGCCGCCGTCGCCGCCGCGCATGATGAATAAGAAGGACTCAAGGGAGGAGGAGCGTCGGCGTTTCAAGGCGGAGCAAATGGATGCTTTCATGGAGATCCAAAGGAGGAGGCTTGATCTTGACGCCGAGAAGCAAGCCAAGATGTTCGAGCTCGAGGCGGAGAAGCAAGCCAAGATGCTAGAGATCGAGGCCGCCAACGCCAAGACAAAGGCGAAAGAAGTGGCTCTTGCAAGCATGATGACCGGGGTGGAGATCATGAAGGTGGATCTCAACGCCTTGTCGCCAAGGAAGAGGATGTGGTTCGAGAAGATGCAAGCAAGTTCGACGACGAGTGATCTATGGCGTCGAGGGCCATCTTTTTGTATGCCGGCAGGTGTGCCGGCATGACCACGGGAGCTGCGATAGCGTGGTCGAACTCAAGTCCCACCATTTTTTGTGTGCTGGCATGTGTGCCGGCCGGCTGGCGAGTGCGTCAGTATGAACTGTGGTATTTTCTGAAGCCGGCATTGTATGCCGGCGCTGGCATGGTGCCGACATGAGACATGGCCGCTGGCATGATCGGCCGCGGGCCTTTTTTATTTAAAAGTTGAATGCGGACATGAAATGGGTTGGCGCGTTGGGCGCATTGCCGACCCAAATGCAAAACTGGACGGGCGGCCGATCCAAACAGACAAAAAACAAACAAATGCGTCGTCCGTTTGAGTCGTCCCATTGAAATTGCTCTAAGAGGAGTCGGGAACGAGAGGATGTGTGCAAAACATTGTGGAACGCCGCACTTGGATGACAGCCCCACAAGGCATCGCTCCATTGCTACAATGTTGGTACCGGATAGGCGGCTATGTCCCCACGAGACTTCCACCACTTCCATCTCAATAGCATCATTTTCGCCTACAACGCCAGAAGCAGTGCTGGCTAGAACAAGTTCGCATACTAGACCATTGGGGTTTGTTATTTAGATTCCAGTCGCTTCATGTGAGGTATGAGTATCAAAGAAGTTGCCGGCATGCATCATTTATTTTTTTTGAGGTCAGAGTAGTACAGACTACTCAGGAGGAGCATAAGATTCTGCCAACATCAGGGATCGAAGACTCGGTGGAATATCTACAATCACCAGTTGGTCACCCGTACTTCTGGGTAGAGCTGCCAAGCCGTGCGCAAGCTCGTTACACTTCCGATTCACATACTGGACTCTGCACGCGGCGAAGTTCTTCATCGCAAATTTGATGTCCATGATGAGTCCATAACGGTCCGACCGGGGAGGGAGTTTTGAGTTTAACTCATCAATGACGTCTTGATTATCCATCTCCAGTACCACCTCCCCATTATAGTATTTGCTCATCGACGTGAGCCCAACCAGGGCAGCTCTGGCCTCAGCCTCACTAACACTGCTACACTCCGGCAGCTTTTTGCAGACAGAAAGAAAGACCAGTCCTCTATAGTCCCTGGCAATTGCGCCGGCTGCGCTCTCCCCGGTGGTAGTATTGAAAGCAGCGTCGGTATTTATTTTGGCCGTTCCCCGGTTGGGCGCCGACCACTTATCTGCTTTGGGAATTGGGCCAGCGGTTCGAGTTCCCCTCTCCACTCCCGCCTTCAGGAGGTCGCCCTGGTTGTCATTGGTCCCGACAGCAGACCTCAAGTCCTCCTCGTACTTCTGCAAGAAGATCACAGAACCCATGATAGATTCTTTACCATCATGGCGCATGCAATCTTCCCTATGGTGCCAGCATCGCCATAGGAGTAACAGTAACTTGGCGCGCACCTCCTCATTTTCCGCATCGAGGACAACTTGTAACCAATCTGTTCCAGTGTATCTTAGTTTATGCTCAGCCGGTAACGCCCAGATCTTTCTCATTTCTGCCCTCAAGGCCCGGCTCTTGGTACAGGTAATAACGGCATGGTGCTCGTCCTCCTCCCCGTTGCCACAAATGCTGCATGTGGCATCCGCTTCCAAGGTTCTCTTCCATTTATTTTTCTTGGTAGCCAGAGTATTAGTCGCAATCCTCCAAGCAAAGATACGGACCTTCCCAGGGCCTTTTGCCTTCCAAATAAGATCCCAAATCCTAGTAGAACTCGAACGATTCTGAGCCGACTGATCCTGCATGGCCGCAGCCAGCTTGTAAGCGCTCTTCACCGAGAACACACCGTTTTTCTCATGATGCCAGGCAATGCAATCACCCACCTCCGAGGATGGGATGCTGAGCTTGCAGATCTCGTCAGCATCGAACGGGTGGAAAATTTGTCTGATGAGTGTTTCATTCCATGCTTTCCTATCTGGCTCCATAAGTTGGTTGACCCATCTGATACGGGAACGCCTCACAAAGGCGGCTGTCATAAGGCCTTCCTTTCTCGGGATCCATCGATCCCTTTGTATTTGTATGCTTTTTCCGTCACCCACCCTCCAAATGAGCCCCTTCTTCAATAGTTCCAAGCCAAACTCAATAGCTCTCCACACCGGCGAGGCATCATGTGCAAACACCGTATCCAACAGATTCCCATTTGGGTAGTATTTAGATTTTAGGACTCTTGCACACAGACTATCTGGATTTTGCAGGAGCCTCCACCCTTGCTTGGCCAGAAGAGCTTGGTTGAATAAATGCAAGTCTCTGAAACCAATACCTCCGGCTCTTTTTGGTTTTGTCATACGATCCCAAGACATCCAATGAACCTTTCTCTGATCCTCCGTGTCTCCCCACCAGAAGTTCCTAATCATTTTCTCGTATTTGTCACAAAAGCCTTTGGAGAGTAAAAATACACTCATTGTGAAGGTTGGAAGTGCCTGCACGACTGATTTCACGTGAACTTCTTTTGCTGCAAAAGTGTGACGCCCCCGATCTGACCGTACACTAATCATGCACGCAAATGTGTACGATCAAGATCAGGGACTCACGGGAAGATATCACAAAACAACTCTAAAACATAAATAAGTCATACAAGCATCATAATACAAGCCAGGGGCCTCGAGGGCTCGAATACAAGTGCTCAATCACAGACGAGTCAGCGCAAGCAACAATATCTGAGTACAGACATAAGTTAAACAAGTTTGCCTTAAGAAGGCTAGCACAAACCGGGATACAGATCGAACGAGGCGCAGGCCTCCTGCCTGGGATCCTCCTAACTACTCCTGGTCGTCGTCAGCGGCCTGCACGTAGTAGTAGGCACCTCCAGTGTCGTAGGTGTCGTCGTCGACGGTGGCGTCTGGCTCCTGGACTCCAGCATCTGGTTGCGACAACCAGATAGAAAGGAAAAGGGGAAAAGAGGGAGAGAAGCAACCGTGAGTACTCATCCAAAGTACTCGCAAGCAAGGAGCTACACTACATATGCATGGGTATATGTGTAAAGGGGCATATCAGTGGACTGAACTGCAGAATGCCAGAATAAAAGGGGGATAGCTAGTCTTGTCGAAGACTACGCTTCTGGTCATCTCCATCTTGCAGCATGTAGAAGAGAGTAGATTGAAGTCCTCCAAGTAGCATCGCATAGCATAATCCTACCCGGCGATCCCCTCCTCGTCGCCCTGTTAGAGAGCGATCACCGGGTTGTATCTGGCACTTGGAAGGGTGTATTTTATTCAGTATCCAGTTCTAGTTGTCATAAGGTCAAGGTACAACTCCGGGTCGTCCTTTTACCGAGGGACACGGCTATTCGAATAGATAAACTTCCCTGCAGGGGTGCACCACATAACCCAACACGCTCGATCCCATTTGGCCGGACACACTTTTCTGGGTCATGCCCGGCCTCGTAAGATCAACACGTCGCAGCCCCACCTAGGCTCAACAGAGAGGTCAGCACGCCGGTCTAACCCTATGCGCGTAGGGGTCTGGGCCCATCGCCCTATGCACACCTGCACGTTGCGTACGCGGCCGGAAGCAGACCTAGCCCCCTTAATACAAGCGCGAGCTTACGGTCCAATGCGGCGCGCGCCACTCAGTTGCTGACGTCAAGAAGTGCTTCGGCTGATACCACGACGTCGGGATACCCATAACTACTCCCGCGTAGATGGTTAGTGCGTATAGACCAAATGGCCAGACTCAGATCAAATACCCAGAACTCGTTAAGCGTGTTAAGTATCCGCGAACGCCGACCAGGGCCAGGCCCACCTCTCCCCTAGGTGGTCTCAACCTGCCCTGTCGCTCCGCCATAAAGCAACAGTCGGGGGCCGTCAGGAACCCAGGCCCACCTCTACCGGGATGGAGCCACCTGTCCTTTCAGCCCCCTCATCAGAATCACTTGCGGGTACTCAACGAGCCGACCCGACTTTAGTCACCACATGTGTCATGTAATATAATGTATATAGTATATACCCGTGATCACCTCCCGAAGTGATCACGGCCCAGTAGTATAGCATGGCAGACGGACAAGAGTGTAGGGCCACTGATGGAACACTAGCATCCTATACTAAGCAGTAGGATAGCAGGTAAGGGTAACAACTGTAGCAACAATGACAGGCTATGCATCAGGATAGGATTAACGGAAAGCAGTAACATGCTACACTACTCTAATGCAAGCAGTATAGAGAAGAATAGGCGATATCTGGTGATCAAGGGAGGGGGGCTTGCCTGGTTGCTCAGACAAGAAGGAGGGGTCGTCTTCGATGTAGTCGAACACACGAACATCGGCAGCGGTCTCAGAGTCTACCGGAAAGAAGTAACGGAGGGGGAACACAATAAATAATAGAGCAATCAAATGTAACACAAAGCAAGACGCGGCGATACGTTGTGCTAGGGGTGACCTAACGTAGGGATAGGTGATACCGGCGAAAGGGGAAACATCCGGGAAAGTATCCCCGGTGTTTCGCGTTTTCGGACAGATGAACCGGAGGTGAAATGTTACAGGTTTGCTATGCTACGGATGTGTGGCGGACGAACGGGTTGCGTATCCGGATTCGTCTCGTCGTTCTGAGCAACTTTCATGTCGAAAGTATTTTCATCTGAGCTACGGTTTATTTTATATGATTTTCTAAAGTTTTAAATCATTTTAGAATGTATTTAATTTATTTAATTCAACATTATCCAGAATAGTGCCTGCTGACGTCATGATGATGTCAGCATGATGTCAGCAGTCAACAGGGCGTTGACTGGGTCAAACTGACGTGCGGGACCCACCTGTCATTGACTGATTAATTAATTAACTAACAGTTTAATTAGGTTAGTTATTAGATTAGTTTAATTAATCAAAAATTAATTAGGTTAATTATTTCTTTAATTAATTAATTATTTTTAATATATTATTATTATTATTATTTATATATATTTTTTTAATTCTTTTTTTGTTCTCAGGGGCGTGGGGCCACTGGTCAGTGGCTCTGGGGGAGCCTAGCGGGCACTGGGCTAAGCAGCTGCGGGTACGCGCCCGTCAGGGCGAACCCGGGTGAGCGGGCGACGGCCACCGAGGCGTGGCATAGCGCCGGAGTTGGCCGCGGGGCGGCGCAGGCTCGCGTGAGGGGGGAGCGGAGCGGCGGGCGCGCGCTGCAGCGGGCGGGCGGCGCGTGCAGCGGGCGTGCGAGGTAGGCAGCAGCGGGGAAGCGGGCGACAGGGGGAGTGAGGCAGGCGGGCGGGCGCCGCGATGGTGGGCGCGAGGAGCGGGACGACGCGGGGACGGCTGGTGCGGTGCGCGCGCGCTGGAGCTAGGAGGGGATGGTGACTGCGACGGGGACAGCGCGGGCGCGTGGCCACGCACGGGCGACGTGTGTGTGCGAGGAAAGTAGCGGGAGGGGGGGGAGGAGCTCACCCCCGGTGGAGGGGTACGGGCGGCGAGGGTTGACGGAGTCCGTCGAGGGGGAGGTCGAGGACGCGGTTCCGGCGAACGGCGACGGCGAGGCGGTCCTAGGGCGTTGGGGACGGCGGCACGGCGGTGAGGTAGCCCTGGGCGGGGTGGCAAGGGCGAGGTGGCGGTCTGGTGAGGCGGCACCGACACCGGCGAGGTGGTGGCCTGACCAGGCGGCGGCGGTGAGCGCCGACGGAGGCTCCGGGCGAGGGCGGGGGCGACCGCGTCGGGGGCAGGGCGTGCGCCCGATCCAGATCGCGCGGGGAGGGGAGAAGGGGATCGTGGGGGGGGGCGACTGGGTAGTGGCTAGGTCACGGGGAGGCAGGGGGTTAAGCAAGGGTTAGGTGGGCCGGCCTGGTTGGATGGCCAGCTGGGCCGAGGCCCAGCGGTGGGGGGTCCTTTTGTTTTGTTCTTATTTGTTTTCTATTTATTATTTTCTATTTATTTTCTATATATTTTTGTTTTATAAAATATACAAGTAGTATCTAAATTAGTGTTACAAAATACCCCAATGCCACAAAAAGTTTGGTGACAAAATAAAATAGTTTAGTAATTTATTATTAATAAAAGGCATTTAATTAATTATTTTTGCTACTGTTTAAATCCTTATAGTTAATTTAAGCATTATATAGAAGTTTGGTTTCTCCATCATAATTGCTTACGATTTATTTGAAACAACCCGAACATTTTAGTTTTATTTTTTTTGAAAACTTTTGTTGTTTGCTTTTCTTTTGAATTTGAATTTGAATCATTTTCGAACTAACGCGAGATTAGCAAGAGTAACTCTGGTGATGTGGCATCATTAGCAGAGGTTTACTGTAGCTTGATTATCCGGGCGTCATAAAAAGACATAAATTTCTCAGACCAATCGCTGCATCTCTTACCAAATCTATCCAGGATAGGCTGAAATTGATCCTCCTTCATCCTCCCCTC
This sequence comes from Triticum aestivum, assembly GCF_018294505.1. Classification (NCBI taxonomy): domain Eukaryota; kingdom Viridiplantae; phylum Streptophyta; class Magnoliopsida; order Poales; family Poaceae; genus Triticum; species Triticum aestivum. The sequence goes on along the minus strand of NC_057814.1, from coordinate 77,022,561 downwards.
AGGGGTAGGTAAACCTAGGTACTTGCTTTCGAAGGATACCGAGACCACACCCAATATGTTCTTGATAGCTTCTCTTTTTTCCGGTGGGCATACTTCGCTAAAAAGAAGGGAGCACTTGTTAGGACTGAGAAGCTGCCCCGTACACTTTTGGAAAGTATCCAACACTTTCTTGATCGTTGCAGCTTGTTCTGGCACCGCTTTAAAGAAAATCAAGCTATCGTCAGCAAATAGGAGATTTGAGATGCCCGGTGCATTCCTAGCAATCTTAATAGGATTGATATTGTTCTCGGCAAGCTCCTTCTTCAACAAAAGCACCAAACCATCAGCAACAAAGAGAAAGAGATAAGGACTTAACAGGTCCCCTTGCCGCAGACCCCGGGAGGGTAAGAACGGCTCCAGCAGCTCTCCATTGCACTTCACAGAGTAACTCACTGATTTGACACATTGCATCACCCACTGAGTCCATCTGGAACAGAAACCAACTTTCTGGAGCACCCCTTCCAAGAAACTCCAATTTACCCTATCGTACGCCTTGGCTAGGTCCAGTTTGTAGGCGCAGTAGTTGTCTCTCTCATTCTTACAGTGTTGAATCTTATGGAAACATTCGAAGGCAATGATGGCATTATCCGTAATCATTCTGCCTGGTATGAAAGCACTCTGTGTCTCCAAGATTATCTCGTCAAGAATAGGGCGTAGACGATTTACAAGACACTTGGAGATAACCTTGTAAATGAAGTTGCACAAACTGATTGGTCTATAAAGATTGTGGATCTTTTCCTTTTGGGATGAGCATGATCACCGTATCGTTTATTCCCTCAGGCATGACACCATCCTCAAAGAAACCCTGGACGCTCCTGATCACATCATCCTTCAAGTCTCCCCAATTTCTTTGGAAGAAACGTGCCGGGAACACGTCCGGCCCAGGGGCTTTTAGGGGGCCAATCTGAAAGAGAGCATCTCCGATTTCCTCAGCAGAGTACGGTTTTGTTAGGTCGATGTTCATGTCCTCTGTAACCCTAGTTGACACCAGCTCCAGAATGTCCGTCGGGTCTGTGTTCTCCTCATTTGTGTACAGGTCGCTAAAGAAAGCCTTGGTTATTGCATGCAAACCGCTAGTATCCTTGACCCAATTGCCATTTGCGTCCCTTAGTTTTTGAATAGAGTTCTTCTTCTGGCGCCAAGTAGCTTTCCGGTGAAACCACCTCGTATTCCTATCCCCCTCGCGCAGGTATGTCACTCTAGATCTCTGTCTCCACATGATTTCCTCCCTTAGGAGAAGCTCGTCCAGATCCTTAGATAACTTTGCTGCTTCCCTCTCAAGAGCAGCCGAAGGGGTGATGCACCAAATTCTGCTTAATCTTTTCCTGATATCCGCTGTCTTCCTTTGGACCGAACCAAAGTCCCGCTTCGCCCATTCAGCCAGCTCCTTTTGCCGCATGCATCATTTCGATGCAGAGGTCGAGGGTCATCCTTTTAAAAAAAAAGTATGAAAGAAGTTGGTTTGACTTCCCTTTTAGTGTTTTTTCTTTACTTTTTGGATATTTGTATCTTTTATTCTTAAATCATTGTTTTGCATTGTTTCTTTTCTGGTTTCTTCTTTACCTTCTTTATTTGTCTTTTCCTTAAAGATGGTCCAACAAAATTAAATCAGATGGAACAAAAAAAAAAGCAAAAATGATTATTGGAACTCATACATTGTCCCTGCTACAATAAAAATACCTCCAACGTAGATTGGGTTCGTGAATAACATGGATTTTTTGGACAGTGGAAATATTCTTTATGGACTTCTTATTTTATCACATACCTCAGCGTCCAATGTAGGACTCAGTTTCCAAGAAAAATTAGAAGTTATAACATATTCGTGACAAGGCACGTGTGAACAAATACATGAACAACATTTTTTTTAAAGGAACGCTTTATTACTTAAAAGATTTAAGCATTACACTCGGCCTCTGCATAATTAAGATGCACACAGCCAAATAAGATCCTCTCACACAAAATAAAAAGATGGCAAATTACAACGAAATATGTAGAGTCCGTATAACGGCTAATGTGGAGGGTGACCAATCCTTAGATCATGCTGCCACGCATGTTGGGTAAAAGTATCCCTCGCCGTAGCCTCCAATCGTGTACACACCTCCGTAAACAGGTCCCGATTCTCCACGTGTTGTAGAAAGGAATATGATCAGTACCATTCCTTTTGATTCGCACAACAATAAAATTACTGAGAAATCTATTTCTATGGAGACATAATTTAGAACTTGCTCGACTTTCCCAAGAGAACCAAATCCAATTTGCTGAAGATCGTGATTTGTGATGAAAAGTGAGAGACTGAGATGTCAAATCCACGACCTATAAAGGCAACATATCCTACGCATCCAGGGGGCTTCTTGCATCCGTGATCCTTCTGATTCAAATCCCATGGCCAATATCAAAAGCGTGACTAATTTGCAGATACAGGGCCCGCCTATGCACCTAAGACACTGCATCTGTAGAATTGTGTCAAATATTATTATACAAGGTAGGCTATAGTTGGAACCTATGCCAACATAATAGCACCATAATAGGAGTTGGAACCTATGAATATTCGGCGTAGACACACGATGTAACCTATGCCAACATAATAGCACCGGAACGCAAGGGAAGCCGGCGGCATGTGTCGGTGTCCAGGACGACCGGGTGCGATATTGTAGCGGTGTCATGGGGAGGAGCGACCATAGTCAGACTCAAGGATGTAGCCGTGAACCTCGTTAACAAATCTCGGTGTCGTGCTTGTGTGATTGTTTGGTCCTTGGTAGATCGACGGTGCACCTTGTATTTATTCTAACAAGTGGTATCATGAGCAACGTTACAAGGAGGTTGCGGTTCTGTTGATCTTGAGGAAGGAGCGGAAGAATTCGTTTGATCGAGTTGATCGGACAACAATTCGACGGTGTGACAAATATATCTGCTCGAGATGGTGATCGGAAGCAGGCGATGGCGTCAGGCGCGTATATCGGCAGTCTTGCAGATCGGGTCGGTACTAGATCGATCCGGCGCGTCTCGGCGGGATGCAGTAGAACAAGCGGCGGCGACTCGAATCGATTTCGCCCGAGACCCCAGCCACGCGAAAGCCAATCCAAGGCAGCGCGGTGCTGGTGGGCCGAGGCGCAGAGGCCCGGGTGGCAGCTGGCCTAGCAGGCCAAGGCCCAAGTCATGGGCAAGGCGGCTGGAGGCAAGAAGCTAGCGTGCAAACTTCCAGGAGCTGGTACGTGGCGTCAGTCGCGGTGAAGCTGATGAGCGGGGAGACATATGCCTGATTTGCTTGTTGTTTGCTGCTGATGTGCTGATTAGAGGAGAGATTTGTTTGTAAAACAAAAGGGAGCTACGCAACAGATTGAAGCATCCATCGGCGGGAAGAGATAGAAAAAGCTACTTGTCATACAACCTACAACTACAAGGGCACGTGATGGAGTTTGGAAATTAATTTTTTGTGATCTCCACGGCTAAGTGCACAGGGAAGGCTTATGGTAGAGTTTGTCTTTATTTCTTCATACACGGGCTGTGTACAGGGATGGTAGCATGAGGGTATGTGGTGCGCGTGGCGAGGATGGCGGCGTACGTATAAGGCTGAGGAGTCTGGAGCGCGCCGTGGCAGGATCATACAAACACAGGGCGTCAAGCAATGCACGGAGATGTGCGGGGCGGACACGACGCATGGTGGAGCATGAGTGCAGTCGAATAATTTCGGCTGGGTCGGACTGGTTGTCTGATGGACCGGCGTGGATGTTGGTCATAGCAGAAGACATCGCTGATTTCAGCGACGACGACGTAGGAGCGTGATGCTGATGGTGGCCGACTTTTGGGGCGTGGAAATACGTGGTGCAGGTCTGAGGGCTTGTGCGGCTTCGACGGACTATGACGCGGGGTTGATTCAAGGCAGTGTACACATGAGAGCTTGAAGTCAACAGGGCGCGGGGGTGGCATGTACAACCACCATGGAGTCATGTTGAAGGTGGAGTTGGAGTCTGATGGGTGACTTCACTCTAAGCTGATGGAGGGGCTACGACATAAGTTAACGGAGAGTCGAAGCCTATTTCAGCGGGATAGCGAGAGACACGTGGTTTTGGACTGGGTACCAGTGGTCTGATGGAGATGTGATACTCGGCATCGGTCGGTGATTATCGATGGTTCTCTGCAGTGGGGGTTGAGTGATGTGGGTTCGCGACCTTGAGAGACTCGGCCAGGACAGCAGAGGCTCGGCGCGTGATAGCGGCGAGGCGTGCGGTAAGCACGGGACACAACGACAAGCCAATACACTGGTGGTCAGACAAATTGTGCAGGGGGTGCTGAAGCAGTGTTGACGAGTACTGGATTCAAGTTGGTGACTGGGTCTATTGGTGCCGGATGATGGACAGGAGTTGACCATGGAGAATCTGAGAAAGTGGCGAAGAGTCTGAAATTGTCAAAAGCTAAGAGAGTACGTGGCTGCATATTCTGTGGTGTTCAGTGCACATGGCAAAGTACGGATGACAAACACAGAAGGAGGCGGAGTGCTATAGCTACGGGACATGTTAGAGACTATCCGGGAAGAAGGGTGAGACAACTGCGAATTTGACTCAGGGTGACACAGGGCAATGGTGAAATTCCTTCAAGTTTCAGACAGGCAATACAAAAAGAGCGGTGACGTTGAGTTCAGGTAACTCTTATATGTGGCGTCCAATATGTGAGTTGTTCACTTTCACGCAGGTCAATGATCGGTGTGTCATGACGTTGAACAGATACTCCGAAAGTTGGGAGCACAAAGTAGAGTAAAGAGGAACTTAATTTTGCTCCAGAGTTGATTGTGGTCAAGAAAAGGAGGGACTACAGTTACAGGTGGAGTCACGTGGAATCTGGGAGTAGCAGCGGTGTTCATGGCGTATCTCAAGTCCAATGTACAAGGAGGTTCGACGCATGGATGAATTCAAGGTGGTGAAGAATAGTCGTCAAGGTGGAGTTTGTTAGAATTGTGTCGAATATTATTGTACATGATAGGCTACAGTTGGACTTTATTTTGGACTGTGTGTAGACAGGGCAGGAGTTGTGTCCTAATAGGACACTTGTATCCCAGGTCTTTCATATATATCCGGTGTAGACACACGATGTAACCTATGCCAACATAATAGCACCGGAACGCAAGGAAAGCCGGCGGCATGTGCCGGTGTTCAGGGCGACCGGGTGCGGTATTGTAGCGGTGCCATGGGGTGGAGCGCCCATAGTCAGGCTCCGGGAATGTAGCCATATCGGTGAACCTCGTTAACAAATCTCGGTGTCGTGCTTATGTGATTGTTTGATCCTTGGTAGATCGACGGTGCGCCTCGGATTTATTCTAACAACATCTTTGCAATAAACCCCCTTCGATTAATAGACACCGGCGGCCTTCATCTCCAATTCCGAGATGCTAAATTGCATCTCACATGTTCAAATCCCTTCACAATAGCTGGATCGCAAAGCACATGTAATGGGTCTGACGTCTGATTAGCTCCAGGTAGAAAGTGAGTTTGCTTGCATGTCACGAGTCCTTCCGGTGTTGTTGGCCGCCGGCCGCCGCGTTTGTGTATTCGTGTGGATGGCTGGTGGCCACCGGCCGCTGGGCCGCCACGTTCTATGGTCGTCTAGTGGTCGGCGGCGTTGTGTGGATGGCTGCTGGCTATCGGCCGCTGCGTTTTGTCTTGTGCGGTCGCCGCCGGCACCCAGCCCGCTGCCGTGATCTCTTCGATCTACAGGATGAAGAAACACTCGAACTGGGTGTTATTGCACAGATGTGAAGACTTAGGTTCCTAAACGGGCGTGTAAGTGCAATTAGTCACACTGTTGATGTTGCGCGTCGAAATTGAATCAGAGGGTTGACGACGGACGGATGCATAGGATACACGAGCCCACCAGATGCGTAGGATATTGGAAACTGGAAAGCATCATTAACGATCATTTTCAGACTTCTCTTGTCCATCTGTTCTATTCCTCCTCGCCGTCTTTATAATTTTGGACCCCGGGCGTCACCCCACACCTTGCCTAATGAACATGCATCAGGAAACAAGGGTCCAAAGCTTCTAAAAGGGTTATTTAGATGAATTTCCACTCGGTAGGGTAATCAGTGTCACAAATGCATATCTAGGGAATAAAATGTGGAATTCACTCTTTAATATATTAACTAAAGTGTTGTTTGTCTACTCCATTGCTTGAAGCACCAACAAAGATGGCGCAACTCAAAAACGGCAATACATACGGTGCCACATTCCCTCAGAAACGCTAACGTAAGTGGCATGTATCATCAAAAGGATCAATGTTGCAAATAATTTTTTTGAGGGGCCAGGAGACTAACTCCACACTAAGAAAGGTCATATATGCGCAACCCTCAGCTAAAAAAAACAAGGAAAAGAAAACACGCAACCCTACTCTGAAAAAAAAAGAAAAGAAATGTGCAACCCTCTCCGCTAGCAAACCCTAGCCAGTGTCCATGCGCTACCGATCATTACCAACAATCAATTTGTGGTCAAAACCTGTGCCATCCCGCACGCCCGTGCATGTGCGGTCTCTAGCAACTCCCACTCGAAGCCATGATCTGGCTTAGCTATGAGCAATGACCGTGCGGACATGCACATGCACAAGGACATAAATCGAATGCTGAATTGTAGTGCAACTACTCACCCAACAACCTTCCATCGTCTGTGTGCATACATATACACTCCTCAACTATCTTCACTCGGCAGATTTGCATTACGCATGAAATGCATGAAACTCTCTCCATATATGTACTCGGTGAAACACCCATCTTTGTGGATATCATTTCAATAGGCTATAGATGGGAAATGGTGGAAAAAGCTAGCACGACAGAGACACAAGAGATGGAACAAAAAAAGAGTGTGTGAAGAGCATTACGGAACAAGAGGCACTGGGAACGAGATGGCTTGAGAAAAATATTGTGGAATGCCACACATGGCTGGCCGCCCTACTCAAAGTAATCCTCGACTACAATGCTTGTATCGATCAACTACGTCGACTCGTTGAGCCTTTCATCGGCAAGGGTACCAGAGCGTCAATACCATGTCAATAGCAATACTAGCTACATCGCCAGAAGTAGTAGCAGTAGAAGCTAGACCAAGTTGGCATGCTAGCCATTGGAGTTTAATAGACCAATCACGTGTATGGGCAAAGTCTTGCATCCAATCTTGGTTTTTTAGTTGCCTGTATCTTTCTGCTGGTTAGCAAAAATGCTACTCTTGAAAAGGAATTAAACATTATCTAAAATAAACGTAAACATGACTGATTAGCGCCGTGATTCTCACAGTGAATTATCTCTTCAGTAAATAGAAATAACTAGTCGAGTGACCCACTCATCTGCGCGGCTAGGTTCTTACACATTTTCATCGAATGTTTTAGATTTTGACATGATCTTTGGTACTCCCTCATGATAGATGCATAGAGCGTGCGCGTCTTTCTAGGTCATCGATTTGACCAACGAAATATGTGATATATCATCAAGGGCATATCGCTGGATTCGTATATGGATGAAGCATCTAAACATACACTTCTCATCACATATAATGTATGTTTTGGTAGTCAAATTGCCGACGTAGAAGCACGTGCACACCCTATGCACCCGTCTTGAGGGTGCAGCTTAGAGGAACGATGGGATAGATGGTTGCATTTGATGCGTAGGTTGATCCAGGTCAACATGTTTAATGAGCTAGATGTATTCCGATGGGAACTCTCAGTTTAAGGCGTGTTCTTAGTCAAATCTATGTATGTGAACTTGATTAATAATGAACCAATCCTCAGATCTATCGATATATAAAAACAGAGGTGCATTTTAAAATCAAAAATTTTATGTGGTTTATGCATAAGGGAGTGATTCTGACTAAGGACAATTTGACAAAACGTAGGTGGGAGGAGAGTAAACGATGTTGCTTTTGTGATAACAAGTAAATGATTCAACATTTGTTTCTCAAATGCCCACTAGCCAAATTATTGTTGTGAACAATACATGTGTACTTTACTATTTTTCCTTGGGGTGCTGCTTTTTTAGGAAACGATTCAACATTTGTTTCTCAAATGCCCACTAGCCAAACTATATTAGGCTTCTATTGTGTATGTACGGTCGTACGTGATGACCATGACACCTTTTCCCCCCTCTAGAATAGCTTACCTACTGGTATTTATATAGAGTAGAATAAAGCAAGCTAGGAAAAATTAAATAATCTAGATACATCTGCAAGTCTCATTTTGAAGAGTCATATTATGTCCATCGTATATACCGACCGTCGTATATATGTGATATCATTGTTTGGAAACAATGGTTTGGCTTACAATATTCATTGTAGTATAGCCCAAGTTTAGATCTTCGTCATATGATATTCATTAACATTGTGTGCACATGTTGGCTAGCTCTTGATATACTTTCTTGTCCACGATCCACGTACTACCTATCATCACATACAATCAATTCGAGATCCAACTTTTAGTTCCGTGCAATGATCACAGGCACAGATGCACATGTGCATCAGGGCATGAATCGAATGCAGAATTGTAGTGTCATTACTCATCCAACAACCATCCGCTACGTATACGCTACTGTGCCATCTTCACTCGGGAAGACCTGTGTTTGGCATCAAACTTCTCCATATATGTGCTCGACGAAACACCCATCCCCGCTGCTATCGTTTGAATAGGCATGGATGGGAATGATAGGAAAAAGCTAAGCATGGTGGCGACACAAGATGATAACAAAATAAGAGTGTGCGATGAGCATTACGGAATTAGAGGGGTCGGGAATGAGAGAATGTGTGCTAAACATTGTGAGACGCCACACTTGGATGGCAACCCCATTGGGCACTAGTAGAAAACAGAGCTTTATTACCGGTTCGTAAGGGCCTTTAGTGCCGGTTTTGCAACCGGCACTAAAGAGTGGAGACTAAAGCCCCCCCCCCCTCCCCCTTAATACCGGTTCGGCACGAACCGCCACTGAAGGCCCACCACGTGGCGTGAGCTCGCGCCGTGGTATGGGAGACCTTTAGTGAAAACTTTGGAAAAAATGATTTTTTTCGATTTTTATTTTTTTGAATTATTTGATGATTTAGTCTCTAATCACCCTCTTAACTGCTCAAGTGTGGATCACTCATTCCAAATCGTCTAACTTTCCGGCCGGTCACCGCCGGTCACCCATCCTCTCACTCCCTCAGTCTGAGCACGCTTAACTTCGGAATTCTATTCCCCCTACTTTCCAAGTCTGCACTTGTTGTTTTCCTAACAAATGTAAGCTGTCAATCCACTAGTAGAAAACAGGGCTTTGGTTCGGCCAGAAAAGAGCATTAATCCCGGTTGCATTACGAACCGGGACTAATGTGAGCATTAGTCCCGGTTCGAGCGGCTAGGGCACCGTACATGCATTAGTCCCGGTTCAAATGGGACCTTTAGTCCCGGTTGGTGCCACGAACCGGGACTAAAGGGTGTGATGCCCATTAGTACCGGTTCGTGGCACCAACCGGTACTAAAGGTTAGACCTTTAGTCCCGGTTCGAGCCACCAACCGGTACTAATGGGGTTTGAGGCATTAGTACCGGTTCATGGCACGAACCGGTACTAAAGGTCCCATTTTCAAACTCTACCCCCCTTGTGGATCGCCTTTTCAGTTTTGTAAAAAGCAAAAGAAAATGATAAAAACTTCAAAAATTAAAATCCTTCCAGATGTAGTTATGTTACTACATGTACTAGTTAGGAAAATTTAAAAACTTAAATTTGGACATGTTTTACAAAAAGTGTAGGGCAAATGTAAAACGGCTATAACTTTTGCATACGATGTCAGAAAAAAACATATAATATATCAAAATGTTCAGCACGAAAATCCGCATCCGATTTTGACGGCCTACGGCCTGTTTGCAAATTTTTAGAATCCTCAAGTTCTAAAAGGAAAAAAAGTTATGCTCAAATTTCAGTTTTTTTGAATTTTTGTTAAATCTGGTCAAACTATGGTCAAACTACTTATTCAAGAAGTATTAGAGTTACTAAATAATTATTCAAGAATATTAGTGTTACTAAATAATTATTTCAGTTTTTTTGAATTTTGGTCAAATCTGGTCAAACTGTGGTCAAACAATGGTCAAACTAATTATTCAAGAAATATTAGTGTTACTAAATAATTATTTCAGTTTTTTTGAATTTTGGTCAAATCTGGTCAAACTGTGGTCCAACTGTGGTCAAACTATGGTCAAACTACTTATTCAAGAAATATTAGTGTTACTAAATAATTATTGTTTTTTAGAACAATAGTTTCAAACTCAAACAGTGAAATGTGTGACTTCATGCTCAAGCTAAATTTCTGAGGGTTAATAGGATTGCCATCTTACTATTGTCAGGAAAACAACAAGTGCAGACTTGGAAACGAGGGAGAATGGAACCCGGAAGTTAAGCGTGCTCAGGCTGGAGTAGTGAGAGGATGGGTGACCGTCCGGGAAGTTAGATGATTTGGAATGATGAGGGGTGATTAGAGATTAGAGGTTAAATTGAGCAGTGATGAGGGGTGATTAGAGATTAGAGGTTAAAAAAATTCAGAAATTTGAAAACTAAAAAAAAATAAAAAAAATAAAAAAAATCATAAAATTTCCTTTAGTACCGATTGGTGTTACCAACCGGGACTAATTAAAGGTGGACCTCCAGGCAGCGGCCACGTGGAGGGCCTTTAGTCCCGGTTCGTGTAAGAACCGGGACTAAAGGGGGAGGCTTTAGTAACGACCCTTTAGTCCCGGTTCCAGAGCCGGGACTAAAGGCCCTTATGAACCGGGACTAAAGGCCATTTTTTTACTAGTGATCCTATTAACTCTCAGGAGTTTAGCTTGAGCATTAGGTCACACGTTTTGAGTTTGAAACTATTATTCTAAAAAACAGTAATTATTTAGTAACACTAATATTTCTTGAATAAGTTTGACCACAGTTTGACCATAGTTTGATCAGATTTGACCAAAATTTAAAAAACTGAAATAATTATTTAGTAACACTAATATTCTTGAATAATTATTTAGTAACACTAATATTTCTTGAATAAGTAGTTTGACCACAGTTTGACCAAAATTCAAAAAAATAAAATTTGAGAGCATATCTTTTTTTTCTTTTTAGAATTTGAGGATTCTAAAATTTTGCAAACAGGCCTATGGCTGTCAAAATCGGATGCAGATTTTCGTGCTGAACATTTTGATATATTATACTTTTTTCCGACATCGTATGCAAAAGTTATAGCCATTTTACTTTTTCATAACACTTTTTTGCAAAACATGTCCAAATTTAATTTTTTTAATTTTCCTTGAAAATTGTCCTATAGTCCCGGTTTGTGTCTCCAACCGGGACTATAGGTCAGACCCCTTTAGTCCCGGTTCGTGGCACGAACCGGTAGTAAAGGTTAGCCCTTTACTACCGGTTCGTGCCACGAACCGGGACTAAAGGGGCTCGTGGGGCCCCGGCCTGCCGCCAGCCTGCCACCACCCCTTTAGTACCGAACCGGTGCTAAAGGTTCAACACGAACCGGCATTAATGCATATTGGTTCGAACCGGGACTAATGGTACCATTAGTACCGGGCCAAAATCGAACCGGGACTATTATGTCTCATGAAAGGTCCTTTTTCTACTAGTGGGAATCCCTCCTTGACTACAATGTTGACCACATGAATCCGGGCATTCGGTAAAATCCTGCTCGAAGTGCTCACATACAAGATGGGGTTGATACAGTACCGATCCACCTTATCTGCTTTGATGGGCACGGCCGCGTTGAATATGGGAGCCAACACGTGAGCACATGTCGATATCTAAATATGCTGGAGGAAATGTATTCGGGCTGGGAAGAAAAACACCGTGCGATGCATCTGCATGGTTGCTCCACTCCGCTCAGCCAGCCCTTCTAGCGAGTTCCTCTTCAGCTGGAGGTCCCTTACCCACTGGTAGAGGGTGTAGAACGTTCAACCCTTTGTAGCACCCGAGCGTGGTCCGGACGGAACTCGACGTACACACGATAGAGGCCGCGTAGTGGTGATGTAGCCACCTCGTCGGTGTCAGTGGATTGCTAAACTCATTCAAGTGATCCATCTGATCTGACGCATGATCTGGACTTGTCGAGCACACACGAGATTGTTCGGGTTCTGCCATGCTCCGGCGTACTAGTGACCTGTTTTGGCCTGCCTTCTCGTGAAATCCTGGTCTTGATCTGGGCATCGCGAACTCGTACTCCTTGTGTGTATAAACAAAAATATTATTCAATTGACATTCGCTAGGAACGTACTGAACAATGTCAGGGTCTTCCATCGGATCCTGATCCGGGCTTTCGAACAATATCTGAATAGAATAATCGAATATCCTAAAACAACATGCTTTTTTGAGAGAGAGAAAGATGATCCTATATGCTTTGTTGTGGTGGAGTGGCTCGTGCTTGAGTTAGGGAAAGTTACATTACAACCGCAGATGCAATGGTCTAAAATGCGATGTGGTATCAATGTGGGGAAACAACAGTTTGTCTTGCGATCCCAAGTTTAATTTTTTTTATGGTGTTCATTAATTGTGTGCAAACGTCGGCTAGCTCTTGATATACTTCAGTGTCCACGCGCTACCTATCATCACATATGATCAATTTGGGATCCACCTTGCACCGAAGAGAGCACATCCATCCCTTACGCTCGTGCATATGTTGATCCGAATTTTAGTTCTGCACAATGACCACGCTTACATGCACATGCACCAAGACATAAATTCGAGTGCTGAATTCTAGTGGTACTACCCACCCAACAACTTTCAACCGTGTTTGCGCGCGCGCGCACGCACACACACACGCTACTGCACCATCTTCACTCAGCAGACTTTCATTACAAACTCTCTCATATATTAATTTTTTTTTTTGAAAAGGAGGAAAGACCCCCGGCCTCTGTATCAGAACGATGCATGTGGCCATTTTATTAAAAGTCTAGCAAACCAAGTTCACAGTGCAGTACAGCTCGCAGAAGGAGCACAAAAAGTAAAATAAATAAACAAAGCAACAACCGGCAATGAACAGGAAGACGACTAAACATCTATCCTATTAGTGGACCGTCATCCAAACCGATTGTAGATAGCCTGTGCTACCGTCTTTCATCGGTTGCACCCAGTAACCAAAAGCTTCCTAGAGTCCGTATGAGTGAGTAACTCTCATATATGTACTTGGCAAAACACCCATATCTGCATGACAGAGACACAAGAGATGAACAAAATAAGTGGATGTGAAGAACATTAAGGAATAAGATGACATGTGAAAAATCAATGTGGAACCGCCACACTTGGCTGGCAGCCCTACTCAAATTCCTCATTGACTATGTTTCTTCCTCGTTGATGGTGTGATTTCTAAGCAGTGTATATCATAACTTTTGTGAAACCTTCTAAATTTTTATCACGCCCTCCAGCGATTGTATTAGGACACCATGCCAACTTTCATGCTTTTCGAAGTTTGGTTGCATTTTTTGGAATTTAAAAACCAAAAAAAATCCATGTTCAGGGTCAAGTCTTGGCACCCTCATGTTTGGAATTCCTTTCTTTTTCTTGTATAAAGCCTAAACATAGACTCAAGAACACAAATTTGATTTTTCAACCCAATTTGCCAACTTTTTCATGCACTTGCAGTTCAAATTTGAATTATATTTGTTTTAAATGCCCTTAATGTTTTAAATGTTGCAAGCGGACTCCGAAAGATGCCAAAATTTGACATGGATCATTTAATGGTGTATCTTTACTATAGAAACAATTTCAACGACAATGAATGGAGGTAGCGGTCATGTTGCCTTCAAATTAGACCCATTTCCTCTAGAAACCATGCTTTAGATGGTACGGTTTCTAAGCAATGTACTTTACAACTTTTCCCAAACCTTCTCAATCCTCTAGGGATCATATTAGGACACCATGCAAAGTTTCATGTTTTTCGGTGTTCGTTTGCATTTTTTGGAATTAAATGTCCAATGCCTAGAAAATTCACTTATTGCCTATGAAAGAAAATAGAGAGGGGGAAGAAAAAATAAGAATTTTTGAAATAAATAATGTAGAAAAGAATGGTGGATAAAAGGAGGAAACAAATAACGTACAAAATAAGAAGAAAAAGATGAAGGAGAAGAAAACAGAGAAAAAACGCCGAGTGCAATAAAAAGACACTCCGCAAAGAGAAAGGATAAGAAAATTAATGAGGTAAAAGAAATGTTTACAGAGTGCAAAAAAAAGGAACTCAGCAAAGATTTATTTTCCAAGTGCAAGAAAAAAGTCGAGAAAGAAATGTTTGCCGATTACAAAGAAAAGGAAGTCGCCAAAGGTTTTGTTTGCATAGTTCCTGTTAAAATGCACTTGGCAAACACATAAAACTGGCCAAAATCCCAGATTTAAGAAGCACATCCCGGAATAGAAAAAACTATTGCAACCGTCAATAATAATACAATTTTATCTATTTATGTCAGAACATCAGTTCATCCAACATTAGTACGTGTCCCATAATTTAAATTTGACCAACAGCACTGAAACCACTAGTGTCTTCTTAGTACGTGCAACCGTTCAGCCTGACAGTTACACTAGTGTCATGCCTACAAGTAGAGACTCCAATTCGTTGATTAGTGTTATTACTTTTCTTCTCTTTCTGCAGTAAAAAAACAGATATATGATCAATCTTTATTTCATACATTAATATTTAGTAGAGTATCTTAAATGGGAAAAAGTTAAAATACCTTCATCAAGCAATTAGGCACACTCTCTTGCAGAGACAAGTCAGAAATCTATATCTGGGCATCAGAATTTCATCGTTAAGACATGTACCTCATAGAAATGAATGGAGGGAAACACACATGCAAACAAAAGAACATAAATCAAACATATAACCGCATCAGTCCCGAGCCCCAAATCCATATGCAATTTACTAGAAGCTTCATACTAGTTGCAAGGACGCATACCACTTGTGAACACCTCTACGTCATCCGATACATTTAATCTCAGGCTTAAAGTGCGGCTTGGACCTTTATGACCTTTCCGCATGTGCAATATACCAACCTGTAAATTGAAACAATTCAAATGATATAGATAGTGGTAAAAAGGGAAAAAGAAACTCCAATAAGAGAAGAAAGATTTAAAAACTACTAGTAAATTGTACGTGCTTTGCACGTCATTTAAATATATCAAAGGAACAAAGGATGGAAAAATACATTCTAATATGTATTTCCTGTCATGGAATCATATTGCGCAAGATCCAACTTGGTTCTTACCTCTCTAGAATCCCGATTATTCTAGTCTCTTTTTAT
The DNA here is from genome assembly GCF_018294505.1 of Triticum aestivum. Lineage (NCBI taxonomy): Eukaryota > Viridiplantae > Streptophyta > Magnoliopsida > Poales > Poaceae > Triticum > Triticum aestivum. The sequence continues at coordinate 77,007,266 of NC_057814.1, read as the reverse complement.
TAGACAATCAGATAGGCATGTGGAAAGATGCTTCTAGTACTCATGAGAATGATAGGGTTGGGGGTTCAGTTAGAAGGCTACGTGGCTGAATCCTATGAGTTGAAAACTTTATCCAACGGATAATAATGCTCGGATTTGCCATCTCTCGACCGTTGGATGGAACATATCCAGCGACTAATATTTGAAGCTATTGGCGCACTATATAGTGATAGATACGAGTGGTGACAGTTTAATTTCTTATAAGTATTTTCACGAGCTCAACAAGGTGTGTGTCCGTTGTTCGTGCTGTTACCACATGGTCTTGGGGATAAATTACAAATGCAAATATACAATGAAATTTCTATAGATCATGAAATATGATGATAGTTCTTTTACGCACACTAGTAGGAAAAGGGGTTTTTACCCCAGTTCATAAGGGCCTTTAGTCCCGGTTCAGGAACCGGGACTAAAGGGTCGTTACTAATGCCCTAGCCCTTTAGTCCCGGTTCTTACACGAACCGGGACTAAAGGCCGTCCACGTGGCCGGTGCGGGGAGCCCAGGCAGGAGGGCCTTTGGTCCCGGTTGGTGCCACCAACCGGGACCAATAGGCATCCACGCGTCAGCACCTGGCAGGAGCTGAGGTTTTTGTTTTTTTTGAAAGGGGGGAGGGTTTGGGGGTTTTGGGGGTTAATTTAGATTGTTATTAGGTAGATATTAGAGAGAAGTGTCCTCTCTTATATCTCCGTGCTTGGTTTACCAACGCTACGTACTGCTATGCCTAAACATGGCTTAGATTGAAGTGAAGGCAACATGTGGTGCATGTCGAAAGTAATACTAATCCGGACTTGATCAAGTTTGGATTGTACTACTTTCGACACGCACCACATGCATGTTGCCTTCACTTCAATCCAATCCATGTTCATTTCACCCGCTGATATATAATAACTCTTCATGCACGCATCATGCATCATCATATATAATAACAAGTCCTACTAATCATCATCATACAACTTCTACTCGTTATTACTAACAAGTCATACGATCATCATCCTCACAGTCATCGAACCAACCCTACTTAATTGTTCTTAGCACATGATCATCAGTATTAGGTAGGACCGAAATACCCTCTTTAAGGTAAAATAGCATAAAACAATATAGACCCTGACTCTCCATTATGGAGAATGGAGATCATCCTGTCTCCAATTCTTGCGCCTCGCTTCCTTTTGCTTCCAAGAAGCTCCTTGCGACTGTCCATACATTTTTTCCATTCTTTGATTTGCATGTCTCCACTTCTTTTAGAAATCCGGTATGGACAGTTGAGATTCGTAGGATGACCTGGTTGTATATTCAAAACATCAAGCCTACCATTCTGATACATCAAATGAGGCACACAATCCTCTGGGATTATCTGTTGAAAAACATAGTAATAACTTCATAGTTAGCAATGATAATGCACTAGTTTTAGAACTATGCAAAATATGCACGGATGTCGTAATAGTAAGAAATCTTACCAGGGTATCTCCATAGTAGTTACCGTAGTTCACCACGTGCACTAGTGGCACGTATGGAGGACCATAATGATGAGGAGTTTGATTGTAGATATTGTAATTCTCAATATCAGTACAAAATCCGACCAGATGAGTTTTCTCCTTATAAGTTAACTCAGAGCCATCGGTGTAGTAGGTTCTGTCTACCATGTTCCGCACATTGTTTGAACAATCAAAATAAGCTGTCAATGAAAATAAGCTGTCAACTATTTTGAAATGAACAATATAAATTAGCTAATAACTATGTTTGAGAAACTCACATAGCGGTAGAATTGGAGGCGTATCAACAAGGACCCAAATGTCCATATTGTCTTGCTCGATGTCAGGATCACCAAGATCCATGGTGACAAGCATACCCTCATCAAAACCATACATCTTGCAAAATGCTTCCCAATTTTTGCAACCAAAATGGGTTACGCTCTCAGAATTATACAGCTTTACTTCAAAATCTATATCATGATGGGTCCTTAGGTGAATTTTCTTTGTTTCCATACTTTCATGGTCTTCAAAACCCATCCTCTCCAAGACGTAGCGTCTTGCATGGCATGGGATAAGCTAGCCGAATTGTAAAAGATGAAAAGTACACGTTGAAATAGTTGAAGTCGTGCTTAATTACGAAAAAATAACACTTGTCGTCGTTGCGTACCGTTTCAACATCGAACGTCTCCTCCAGCTTAATACTGAAGCGCCGATCTTCGTCCAGGTGAGGCCTGTCGCACTGACCTCGGTCGTCGTGGCACCAGTCGCACTCCCCCGGGAGACTTTCGTCGTCCGAGTACGACATTTCCTATGTTCATATATAATTCAAATATTAAACATCTACAATTAAATATATGTACTAAAAAACCTAAGTTAGATCATTATTATTCATCACGGGTTGACTATCGGTTTGTCGAGTCTTTTCTTGAAAACTCTCAGCTCACGTGGTGTATACATTCGACCGTTGGTGATGGTCGCTCCTCCCTTTGTCCCCGTGTGCATTACACCAAAATGTCTAGCTAGCACACGGGAACAAAGGAGAAGCGACCCCCACGACAACAGTCGGGATTCTTCGTCCTCTCATATATATATGGTGGAACTCTCCCTCACTGATTCCTCTCTGACATTTGCGACCGTCGGTGATGGTAGCTCCTCCTTTCGTTCTCGAGTGCATTACACCAAATTGTCTAGCACACGGGAACGAAGGAGAAGCTACCCCCACGACAACACAGTCGGGATTCTTCGTCCTCTCATATATGGTGGAGACTCGACAGACTTACAGTCAACCCGAAATATCGTTTAATTATCTTTCTAAAAGAGGATTTGGCTGGTCTCACCTCGATGTCGGAGGGGGCGGTGACGGGGACGACGGCGGGGATGATGGAGGGGCCGGGGGGGCTCCTAGATTTCTGCGAAAACAAAAACCCTATAAGCTATCAACTAATCATAGTGCTCTCCAATTTTAGCATTCAAAGTAGGATCGGAGTAGTTTTCCACTTTGAGCATTCAATAAGCAAAATCAAATCACAAAATAAAGTAGTATCCAAATTAGGATGCATTCAATTATAAGCAAAACTACATCATCTCCATGCGTCCGTACATCGCCGAATATTATCACTAATACACCTCGAATACTATCATACATATAGCATCGCTAGTACAGCTAGAACAGTAGCGCCCGACGGACATCGGCGCGGGCGGTGGACACCCAAAGGGACGGAACCATCACAGGATCATAGCTCCAGTGAGATCCCTGAAGAACCTGCCAGGTACTGTCGAACCTGCCCTCCAACGCAACCATGTAGCGACGGACGTGCTGGTCCTCCTCGCTGACACGGTGACGTACCTCCTCCGCGGTGTCCGGAAGCCTCGGCACCGTCACTGGCCCACGCGAGCGCCACCAAACAAGGATCGGGTCAACGACGGGCTGGTTCCTCACCAACCTACGCCCACCGGAAGGTAGCACCTCCCAAAACCAGCCCGGCGGAGCCCAGTCCCGGACATGGCCCCTCTGATCAAGCCGGCCTCCTCCGCCGAGTCGACGACGAGGATGCGGGATAGGCATCGTCGACGTCGATGCGGGAATAATTGCTTTAACTAAAAAAACAAACTAGTTCTATTAATTTCCTTACTATAAATAGAATAAAGTAGTACTTACTAAAAATAAACTAGCTAGTTTAACTAGTTCTATTATTTTTCTAACTAATTCTATTAAACACTTTCTAGGTAGTACTTACTAAAAGTTATCGGGGAGGGGGGTACATATATCGACAACGACATACCCGATAAAAAATAAGAAGAGGAAGAAGACGCAAAAAAAGAGGAGAAGAAGAAAGGAATAGAGGAGGAGATCGAAGAAAAAAAAGAAAAAAAGAGGAGAAGAAGAAGAAGAAATAGAATAATTATTCTATTTCTTCTTCTTCTCCTCTATTTCTTCTTCTTCTACTCTTTTTTTTCTTCTTTTTCATCTTCTTATTTATTTCTCCTCTACTTCCTCTCCTCTTCTTCTCTTCTTCTCTTCTTCTTCTCCTTCTTATTTTCCTTTTTTCTCTCCTTCTTTTTCTTCTAAATATGAACATACATAAATGACTTTGATCATACACAATTTCTATGAACAAAAAAATCATAAAAATTCTATGAACAAAATTACAACAGAAAAAATCATAAAAATTCTATGAAAAAATTGATATATTCTTTGCATATGAACATACAAACATTTGCATATTCAATAATAGTATCACCAAAAAAATCTAAACTACACATCTAAATTAATACATCTAAATTACAACAACTAAATTATCTAATTAACTACACATCCAAATTAATACAACTAAATTACAAATCTAACTACACATCCAAATTAATACTACACATACAAATCTAATTACAACAACTAAATCTAACTACACATCCAAATTAATACTACACATACAAATCTAATTACATCCAAATTAATACTACACATACAAATCTAATTACACAAATCTAACTACACATCCATATTACAGGGAGGAGGAGGAGGGGATCGGGGCGGCGCTCACAGGGTGGCGGAGGGCGACGGCGTGGGTGGCGGAGGGCGACGGCGACCGCGGCGGGCCGGGGGCGGAGGGCGGCGACGGTGACGTACGGGGCGACGGCTCGGGGGCGCGCGGCGGATGCCGACGGCGACGGCGGCGGGGGGCGGAGGACGACGACGACGGGCGATGGCGTGGGCTCGGGGGCACGGGCGACGGCGACGACGACGGGGCAGCCTGGCGGCGTAGATCGAGCTCGCGGCGTCGTCGGGCGGGGGGCACTGGCGATGGAACACCGCAAATTTCCAAAGTGCTACTTATATAGCAAAGGCTTTGGTCCCGGTTGGTGGCTCCAACCGGAACCAATACCCACCCTTTGGTCCCGGTTGGTGCCACCAACCGGGACTAAAGGCCTCTTTTCACCAGCGCAAAGGGCGGGAAGCAGAGGCCTTTGGTCCCGGTTGGTGGCACCAACCGGGACTAAAGGGGGGCATTGGTCCCGGTTGGTGCCACCAACCGGGACCAAAGGCCTTGCGCTGCCCGCGGCCAAAAGTTTAGTCCCACCTCGCTAGTTGAGAGGGGCTCGGAGTGGTTTATAAGCCCCACTGCGGCTGCCCTCTCGAGCTCCTCTCAAATGCAGGCTTACGGGCCTAATGTCACATTGTGCTGTCTGTGGGCCTATTGGGCCTTCTGCGGGCCTGAATCCTGGCCCAGGTTGGGTTTCTAGTCGTATTCAGGCCGTGGTGGCCCAATAGGTGGCAGTTTTTTAAATTTTTTGCATTATTTATTTTCTTTTGTTTTTTGCTTTATTTTTTAATTCTTTTTGCTTTTAGGTCAGCAAAATTATAAACTGTCTGTTAGTGCCATTAGTTTTAGAAAACATATAAACTTTCTATTAGTGCCATTAGTTCTTTATGAAAATTCTTTTTGCTGTATTTAGTTTTTTTATTTTCTTTTTTGCTATATTTATTTTGTTTTATTTCTACTTACAACAAAAACTTATTTATTTTATTTTATTTTGTTTCTAATTACTTATTTATTTTACTTTATGATAATTCTTTCTGCTATTAAAGTTTCTATCAAAAAAGTTCTTTATGAAAATTCTTTTTGCTTTTAATGATTAAAAATAAAAAAGAGGCGCAATGCGCGTTGATTTGCTTCAAGCCTTTCGGAATAGTGTAGACTGCACTGCACATAGCTCGATGCAGTCTACCTTATTTCTCAAGGCTTGAAGCTAAGCGACGTGAGCATTGCGCCTCTTCTTCATCGTCTCTGCACTCAGGGCTTATAAACCGCTCCTAGTGCCTCTCAGCTAGCGAGGTGGGACTAAAAAACTGCTTAGCTAGTAAGAAACTCTAGTACCGGTTCGTGCCACGAACAGGTACTAAAGGTGCTCGTGGGGCCACAGCCTCATTAGTACCGGTTCGTGGCACCAACAGGGACCAAAGGGTGGAATTGGTCCCGGTTCGTGCCACCAATGGCATGTTACAAAACGGACAATCTCTTTCAAAGTATCAGGATTTCATCCGGAAACTCGTCTGTTACAAAGGGATTTCATTTTTTAAAACTTATTTGAACTCCTGACTTTTTGTGTGTTCAAAATGCACCATTCAAAGCCACATCATCATTTGTCAATCCTTTCTGACTTCATTTGTTATTTTTCATGCATTTACTAATTATTTTGAGCTATAAGACCCTAAAATTGAAAAGCATTTCAAATGAACTCTGAAAAGGTTGAAAGTTGGCATGATATCATCATTTCATCCACATAGCATGTGCAAGAAAGTTGAGAGGGATATGGCAAAAACTGGATGCACTTCGTGTACAAAACGAACAATCTCTTTCAAAGTATCAGGATTTCATCCGGAAACTCGTCTGTTACAAAGGGATTTCATTTTTTTAAACTTATTTGAACTCCTGACTTTTTGTGTGTTCAAAATGCACCATTCAAAGCCACATCATCATTTGTCAATCCTTTCTGACTTCATTTGTTATTTTTCATGCATTTACTAATTATTTTGAGCTATAAGACCCTAAAATTGAAAAGCATTTCAAATGAACTCTGAAAAGGTTGAAAGTTGGCATGATATCATCATTTCATCCACATAGCATGTGCAAGAAAGTTGAGAGGGTTACGGCATAAACTGGATGCACTTCGTATACAAAACGGACAATCTCTTTCAAAGTATCAGGATTTCATCCGGAAACTCGTCTGTTACAAAGGGATTTCATTTTTTAAAACTTATTTGAACTCCTGACTTTTTGTGTGTTCAAAATGCACCATTCAAAGCCACATCATCATTTGTCAATCCTTTCTGACTTTATTTGTTATTTTTTTCATGCATTTACTAATTATTTTGAGTTATAAGACTCTAAAATTGAAAAGCATTTCAAATGAACTCTGAAAAGGTTGAAAGTTGGCATGATATCATCATTTCATCCACATAGCATGTGCAAGAAAGTTGAGAGAGTTACGGCAAAAACTGGATGCACTTCGTGTACAAAACGGACAATCTCTTTCAAAGTATCAGGATTTCATCTGGAAACTCGTCTGTTACAAAGGGATTTCATTTTTTAAAACTTATTTGAACTCCTAACTTTTTGTGTGTTCAAAATGTACCATTCAAAGCCACATCATCATTTTTCAATCCTTTCTGACTTCATTTGTTATTTTTCATGCATTTACTAATTATTTTGAGCTATAAGACCCTAAAATTGAAAAGCATTTCAAATGAACTCTGAAAAGGTTGAAAGTTGGCATGATATCATCATTTCATCCACATAGCATGTGCAAGAAAGTTGAGAGGGTTACGGCAAAAACTGGATGCACTTCGTGTACAAAACGGACAATCTCTTTCAAAGTATCAGGATTTCATCCGGAAACTCGTCTGTTACAAAGGGATTTCATTTTTTAAAACTTATTTGAACTCCTAACTTTTTGTGTGTTCAAAATGCACCATTCAAAGCCACATCATCATTTGTCAATCCTTTCTGACTTCATTTGTTATTTTTCATGCATTTACTAATTATTTTGAGCTATAAGACCCTAAAATTGAAAAGCATTTCAAATGAACTCTGAAAAGGTTGAAAGTTGGCATGATATCATCATTTCATCCACATAGCATGTGCAAGAAAGTTGAGAGGGTTACGGCATAAACTGGATGCACTTCGTATACAAAACGGACAATCTCTTTCAAAGTATCAGGATTTCATCCGGAAACTCGTCTGTTACAAAGGGATTTCATTTTTTAAAACTTATTTGAACTCCTGACTTTTTGTGTGTTCAAAATGCACCATTCAAAGCCACATCATCATTTGTCAATCCTTTCTGACTTCATTTGTTATTTTTTTTCATGCATTTACTAATTATTTTGAGTTATAAGACTCTAAAATTGAAAAGCATTTCAAATGAACTCTGAAAAGGTTGAAAGTTGGCATGATATCATCATTTCATCCACATAGTATGTGCAAGAAAGTTGAGAGGGTTACGGCAAAAACTGGATGCACTTCGTGTACAAAACGGACAATCTCTTTCAAAGTATCAGGATTTCATCTGGAAACTCGTCTGTTACAAAGGGATTTCATTTTTTAAAACTTATTTGAACTCCTAACTTTTTGTGTGTTCAAAATGCACCATTCAAAGCCACATCATCATTTTTCAATCCTTTCTGACTTCATTTGTTATTTTTCATGCATTTACTAATTATTTTGAGCTATAAGACCCTAAAATTGAAAAGCATTTCAAATGAACTGTGAAAAGGTTGAAAGTTGGCATGATATCATCATTTCATCCACATAGCATGTGCAAGAAAGTTGAGAGGGTTACGGCAAAAACTGGATGCACTTCGTGTACAAAACGGACAATCTCTTTCAAAGTATCAGGATTTCATCCGGAAACTCGTCTGTTACAAAGGGATTTCATTTTTAAAACTTATTTGAACTCCTAACTTTTTGTGTGTTCAAAATGCACCATTCAAAGCCACATCATCATTTGTCAATCCTTTCTGACTTCATTTGTTATTTTTCATGCATTTACTAATTATTTTGAGCTATAAGACCCTAAAATTGAAAAGCATTTCAAATGAACTCTGAAAAGGTTGAAAGTTTGGCATGATATCATCATTTCATCCACATAGCATGTGCAAGAAAGTTGAGAGGGTTACGACATAAACTGGATGCACTTCGTGTACAAAACGGACAATCTCTTCCAGACGCATTTTATTTTTATTTATTTTACTGCTGCTATTTTTACTTAATTTATTAAGGTTTATTTATTGTAGTTACTATAGTTTATTTTATTTTATTTTATTAAGGTTTATTTAGTTTTATTTATTTTATTAAGGTTTATTTATTTTATAAATATAAAAAATGAAAATAGATGCGCTTATAGAGAAAATTCAACCTAAATTCATAATAAATTTCTATGAAATTTACTATGAATTTAGGTCAAATTCCCTGTATAAGGGCATCCATTTTCACTTTAAAAGGCAAAGAGGGACGGGCTTATAAACTGGTGTGAGCCCCCTTCGGTTGGCGAGGTGGGACTAAACACTGGCCGCGCCCTTTAGTCCCGGTTTGTGGTGTGAACCGGGACTAAAGGGTGGTGGGCCAGGAGCGTGGCCCATTGGTCCCGGTTTGTACCACCAACCGGGACCAAAGGGTCCATACGAACCGGGACCAATGCCCACGAGGCCCCGGACGGCCCCCTGGGCTCACGAACCGGGTCCAATGCTCACATTAGTCCCGGTTCGTGACTGAACCGGGGCTAGTGTGAAAACTGCCCTGTGACGTTTGCCCCGTTTTCTACTAGTGACACATTAGGAAAGCTGAAATACCTATCAAAGTTTGAACATTATTGTGGTTGTTAGAGAAAGTGTTCTGTTAAAAAAAAGGACAAAAATGATAAAAAGAATGGTTGTGTGATCCAAAATACTACATCTGAGGTCATCCTGGAACTGTCCAAGATTTGTTATTTGAATCTGCTATACTAAGGTTGTTTCGAGCGAGATTGATATGCTCATTCAAGCTGATGCTATTCCCCAATCAGCTAATTTCTTCTTCTTATATGGCTTGAGAAATTCATACCCAAAAGTAAAACAATTCATGCACTAGGCTTATCAGTTGTGTGTTGGGAAATTTGGAAATTAATAAATAGATACAGCTTTGAAAGATTGATTTGAATCTCCTAGTGAGATGATTTTCCGCACATGTGTGGCTGCTAAAACATAAATCAGAGCTATTGAATAGGATGAACCAACAAGAACTCCTACAATGATTATAAGGCATGTTGCAGTATGTGCTATAAATAATGGGATGATATGCTGCTAGTCAACATGTTTCTGCTGATGTACTTCTTCATGCTCCTAATATATGTCCATGCTGGGACAACTGCAGGATGGAAAAAGGATGGTAGCGAGATGAGACATGAGAGATATGTGGCAAAATAGGATGTGCTTTTGGTGTCTAGTAATCTCTTTTCTACAAATTTTTTCAGGTGTTCCTTCTAGACTAGTCTGTTGTAGGCTCGTTTGAGTTAGTCAATTCTGCTTGCCTTACTTTCTCTGGCTTCTGAACTATATTTTTCATCTGCTACCTATATAATACTCCTAACTTCAATAAAAGAGTAACTAAACACTAACCTGAACAAAATTAGAATAATCTAAATATTTTAATTGATTTACATGAAAACTTCTACCTCTTATATAGTAGATAGACATCTTCTTATGATCATATTTTTGCACTTCTGTGGTCAACCAACTAACAAATGTCTTTGTAACCATGGATAAACATATAAACATAAGGCCGTTTGTAGCAGATATAAAAATAAACTACAGTTAAACATCGTATAAATAAACTTACTGGTATGTCCATGCAGGAACCAATGGCTCCTCCTTGTTCAAGATAATTCTCGCATATTCTCATAATTAAGTGCTCCAACTGTTGATTAGCAGCAACAAGAACAATAAATGTGAATTTTTAAGAATATCATAAACATGAGATGTAAGTTTTATATCCACTTTACTCACAAAACAACATGACACATTTACTGCTATTACTGTTAAAAAATATTACCTCCACTGTCGTAGCAATGCACTCTCCGTTCATGGAGTAAATGATATCACCAGGTCTAACTCCTAGTTCCTCAGCAACTGACCCATGTGACACCTACAGTTCAATTTGTCATGCATTACTCAATAGCATGAAAAGTAAGCATTTTACAAGAAAACAAGGAATACTCGACAACATATACCTCAATAACTATTAAACCCGAATCAACATTACACTTACGGAAGATCTTCTCCGCACGAATTGGATCTAGATATTTAATGGCTGAAAGCTTCATCCCAATATGCAACCGGGGGATACGCCTTTCAAAATTATCATTGATCAGATTCCACAAATGATGAACAATATCATACAACTTAAAAAAAGCAATTCTAATGAATAAAGCTTTGTGCCTAAAATATTGAACAGAAATTGGACTTAGCAATCTAAGAACAAATAAATCAACACAAGTACACCAAGATACATCGTGTTTCCACAAGATATTTGCTCATGACAAAAATTGAACATTGATAGCAACAAAAGAAAAACCTACTGAAATTTCTTCCACATATCCAAGCACTTCAATATAATAGAGCAAGGAATAAATGCTGTCCCTGGAAAATTAGCCATCCCCAAAACTTGTCCATTAAAGTCAATAACCGGTCCTCCAATGCTAGCCTAAAATATTTAAATTGCCAATGTTATAACCATAATAAGCAAAATAAGTTAATAATAATTTATGAGACAATCACGATGAAGACTGTTTATACCTGCTTAATCACACAACCAGTGAACAAATAGTGATGGCGTTCATATGTAGTTGGGCCCATAAATTGAACACATCCATGATGCATAGTCAGATTTAGATCTTCATCTCTACCACAAGCACAAATATGTCTTGACCATAGAACACTTCACTATTTAAGGTAGGAATCTTAGCACACAAGTCTATATCAACCTTAAACAAAGCAATATTCACGTGCTTGTCATATTGAAGCAAGTGTGCAGGTACAGTAGTGTCATCTTGATCCAACAAATAAGCAACAACCTGAAAACAGATACAGAAGACATATATTGACACAAATGCGCATTCAGCATACATGCAAGTACTTATTGCCCACAATTCATTTGTTTGTAAACTCACCTCAGCATTAGGTGCATACTCATCTGTACCTAACCACTGGCTTAGGACTGTATATTTTGAGCAGATTATGAGAGCAGATGTCAGAACAGTGCCCTCTTTAGTCCCCTCATCCCAATCAATTAGAAAGCCAGATGATTGTGCCATCAGTTTACCGTCTGTAGAATGAATCATAGATTAGAGAAAGACAAAGGGTAGGGATTGAAGACACTAAATGAGGGCAATGTGTTACATACCGACATAGGATGAAAAGCGAAGAATAACTTTAGCTACTTGGAGAACTGTTTTTGTTGCAGACTCACGAACACGCTGCAAGTCCACATTTACCAAACACGAATAAGGCATAGACGGATCAAGTGTTACAAGCTCCTGTTGGCGCTCTGCACGTTAACATGCAAAAAATGGTGAATCAGTCTATTGTGTTCAAATACATATCATCTCAAGCAAAATAGACATGTTTCATTTATAATTGACTATTGTTTTTGATAGGGGTGCATATCTATCCTAGTAATCGGATGGAATGAAAGCGGAGTGTTAGGGCCACAAGATAAACCTTCTGTCGTAGCACCAAAGTAGTTGTTGCAACTCTCTACTGCATTCTCTATCAATATATCGAATGTTCTACTAGCACATACCTAGAGCATTCAGCCTCGGCGAGGTGTTGTGTACCACACATACTGACACACAAGAGGACAAGGAAGTCTGCCAAACTTACTTATTTTCGCAAGGTACTTGGATTCCAACTCCTCATAAGCTTCAATGGCAGCCACGATCTCAGGGCCCTCGTCATGTCTAAATTCTCGGAGGCAGGCGGGGGAATGAGGCCGGCGCAGGGGAGAGCTGACCGCAGAGGACGACGAGGAGGAGCATCCGATGCGATCGATGAAGCCGAAGCCGCCTGCTCGCCCTAGCTCGTGGCGACTTTCTTCTCGTCGTCGCTCTTGTGGGTCCTCTTCCGCCTCTCGCTCTCGGGCGGCTCCACGGGGGATTCCCTCTTGCCTGGCTGCGATGCTGCGGGCGACGGCTCCGGGGAGGTTTTCCTCTGGCCCCGCTGCGATGACGGCGCCGCTTCCGGTTGGGCCTCCCTGGATCCCGACACCTCTTCCTGCCTGGCCGGCGCCATGACCGTGCTTCTTACGGTTTGGTTGGCTTGGCCGGCTACAAGATCGCCTCTGCTGCGGTGATCCATTCGCCAAGGGAGGCGTGGGAACGTCGGCGGCGCCATGGCCGTGCTTCTTAGGGTTTGATTGGCTCCGTCTCGGTGATCAGTTCGGCAAGGGAGCCGAGGCTGCGAGGAGTAGCCCCCAACATCTGCCGCTCATTCAACATCCAACGCTGAGGATGCACACAAGACAAACAACGCCCAGTTTTTTCCCTTGACTATTCAGCGGAGAGAGGGTGCAACACCAGACATTTTCGCGGGAGGTTAAATCATTCCTTCTTGTTGAACACAGTACAAATGCAAGTGCTCATATACACGCGCATACACTCACATCTATGAATGTACACATGCACACCCTACCCGTATGAGCAGGGCCGGCCCTGAGGGGGGGCAGCAGGGGCGGCCGCCCCGGGCCCCCGATGTCCAGGGGGCCCCTCGGACGTATTCAGCTAGCCCATGGCCCAGGCCCCAAGGAAACTAAGGACGTAGTTGGTAGCCCACACGTACGTCTACGATCGTCATGTTTTCTTCCCCGTCGTGTTCGCCGGCCTGTTGACTGGTTCGCGGCGGTTTCGGCAGATTTGTTTTCGCCCCGGACGCGACTCGCATGCCGGCGACTCCGGGCTCGTGCAGGGCGTCCTCACCATCAACCCACGTCCCGCCTCCGGAGGCCTCACGATCTACAAATCTTAAGATTGTATTTTGGGGGCCTCATAATCTACAAATCCGAAGATTTGTAGATGGATTTGTAGATGGGTTGTAGATCGTGAACTCCACAACCAATTTCTTCGATGATGTCGCGCAGCTTGGAGTCCAGACAATGAAAAGATTGATCCATGCATGGTTGTTTCAGTCGAGATGTTGATAATTAGTTGAGTTTTTATTTATCTGGTATAATTTTTTCATGGCAGAGGCAATCTGAATACTATCATGGGGTCATGGGGATTATGGGAGTCAAGGGCCTCACGATCTATAAATATGAAGATTGATCTTCATATTGTGTATGTTTAAACCTTATAGAAGAATGTCGAGCATTTATCAAGGTTTGAAAAGATAATATCGAAGTTTAAACCTTATAGAAGAATGTTTGATTGTAACTACACGTGCATGTTTAAAAACTGGGCACCTTCTAGCATAGGTGGAAAAAATGATAACATCTATCGCCAGACCAGAAATAGTACAGGGTCCTTGTTGTCTTCACACTCTTACATCCCAGAGAAGCACGTGCATGAGAACATTCTCCACTGCCGAGCATTCAACTATAGAAACACTAAGACATGTAGCAGTGTGCAACTATAGAACAGTCTCCACTGCCGAACATTCAACTATAGATCATTCTCCACTGCTGTGCATTCAACTATAGAAACATGCTTGATCGAGGGAAGCATCACAAGGCTCCCACCAGTGCAGATCTCAGATTTTGCCAGCTCAGATATTTCTATCTATCTTATTCTGAAAACAGAAACAATTATAACTTAATTTGCTTGCTGAAACAGTTAGAAATTAGAACCAACAAATGGTATAATGAGGCATGTTTTAAACATCCATCAAATGATCCGTAAAGTTAATTAATAATATATAATTATCATGACGACATGCAACTCGCACATTAGACTTGCATGAAGTGAAACACAATTTTTTCACTTACATGGACTGTGATGTCGAGGACATAATTGAACCCAGCCGAGGCTGCAGTGTGATATAGGAAATCAGATAGTATAAGTTGCCAATAGTTCAGAAAGACCAAAACAGTAGCCATACATCGATGGGATGGAACATAATACAAATATTCAGTCATCTATGACTATGAACATAGCCAAAAAACATGACGAACATCCTGTAGGATAACCTCCCATTAAAGTGGAAAAATAGTGGAGGGGAATTAGGAATGGAGCCATGAAGGAATTAGGAAGAACCTGATACGGTGCCAGGATTGAAGCATGACGAAACTGAAATCCAAAATACCTGAAGAAGAAAAAATAATAAATCAAGGTTAATTAGGGGATGCAATCAGGGATTAACATAAGTGAAATTCTCGATGCTACCCTGTCTAGCTGGGATTCAGATTCCTCCGCTCCGGCACACCAACTTCTGACAGAGACTGAATCCTCAAGAGCAAAGGGTGTGGAGGCCTGGCTGTGGGGCAGCTCCATCGGTTGAGAAGATGAAGAGGGAGAAGGAAATCCATCAATCAGCGAGATCAGTCTATGCGGAGGAATAAACGGGCGATACTACCACATCTTCTGGATCACGTGAAGTGAAGGCTTTGGCCACGGGCGGCGCAGCCAGGAATGAGAAAGAGGGGGTAGATATAGAGGGCAGATGAGAAGAATCGGTGGATATTTATTCGTTCAGGGAAACGAACGAACCTCCGAGAGTTTGTTGATTAGATTAATACGGAGGGAGTAACAGTATAGGGTAAGACGAAAAGGTCAGGAAGATAACGCATCGGGAAAATACCATTTTTTCGATGAAACGTTGAACAAATTAATACGCTAAACCTGCATGGCTGCATGTAAGGAAGCGCATGATGATTTAAGAACTGCTGATGTGGCTAGATTGATGATGTGGACACCCTTTAGATAAATAGGATAGCGGGAATCATTCTCTTAGGTACTCCCTCCGTCTAGGTGAATAAGTCATCTTAGGTTGTGCACCGTGACCAAGGAGAAGAGGAAAACGAGAGAACTTAATGTTTATTTGCTAATTAATAGCATTGCATGCAATGAACTAACCACTGCATGTCATGTTTGGTAGTCTCAAGTCAATTAAAACATGCACACCTCATATCTCTTATTGGTTGATATGTCAAGAAACAAGAAACAAGGTAGAAGTTAATGCACCGCGCCTAAGTGTTTTGAGATTATTTGGTTTTCATAAAATGACTTACATACCTAGACGGAGGGAGTATATAGGATTTCTGATTACTAGCAGCCACAAAGTGGCCTTTATCATCTCGAATAATAGCCCCTGTTGCACCAAGTTGGCATCATAACCTGCATCGACATTGGTGGTCACAAACCCATCCGAAGCTTTACACCATTTGCTTGTCCTCCTTTTTGCTGCGTCTATTGTTGCCCTTGTAAAATTCGCCATCAAAACTTGGATAGACATTACTGCTTGAGATATTTCTTGGGCATTCTCACCATGAACTTTCTGTCTCCTAATCCACCAAATATACCATGTTGTGGTTAGAATTACTTCACAGAGATCAGTCCTTGACCTGTCCACTATTTAACAAATTTGCTTGCAAGCAGATAATCAAGAATTGCACTCCCAACCTGACCAGTTTCACTAGCTTCTTGAATGATTTCCCAATGACCCATTTTCCTCCAAATCTCTCGAGCATGTCTACAATGGAATAAAGTATGCTTTATATCCTCGCATGACCCAGAGCAGATCGGACACGAGCTAACTTTGTCACATGTCTGTTTGCTAGCACCAGATCGGACACGAGCTAACTTTTGTCACATAGCAGGGTAGGATCCCATGCAAACACTTCCACCCAAAGATGGTACGCAGATCTAACAGAAAAGAAGCCATTTTTATTAAACCTCCAAGCCACGAAATCTTCCATGCCATGCTGACTTAGCAGGATCGCTAGAATGTGTTGCACCTCAATAGGCCAGAATATGGAACGTACAAATTCTTCATCCCAATTTCCACTGATTGGGTCAATGAGCTAGTCAACAGTACTAATTAGCATATGCCCCCTTGGTGTCTCCCATCCTCCCAAATATCGATTTGTCTCCCATCCCCCACTCTCCATATGGCTACCTTGTTAAATGTATGTAAACCAACAAGGATGCTTTTGCCACGTAAAGGAGGAACCCCTCTTCAATTTTGCTTTCAAAATGTCTCCATACGGAAAATATTTGCTTCTCAGTACTTTTGCACATAGACTTTCAGGGTCAGATAACATTCTCCAAATTTGTTTAGCTAACATTGCCTTATTAAAACATATATAAACACTTCCACTCAAATGAACATTTTTTTTCTAGCACAACCATGGGCTAGCTTAGGAGGCAGTCTTCGGGGCATCAAATGCTATATCTCGCTTATAGTGAGACTGGCATCTGTCTCGCCTGAAGAGCTTGTGCGTACGGGCGGGCTGTTAGCCCTACCGTTCGCTCACTTGTTCAGTCGCTCGCTCGCTCGTTCTGCGTACGGTTTTGTCTGTATTTTTTTCACTTTTTCGTTTTCCTTTACTTTTTCATTCGGTTTACCTTTTTCCATTGATTTTCTGTTTTTTTCATTTTTTTTTGTTTCTTTCAAGGGTTTTACTGGGTTTTTCTTAATTTATTTTTATCTTCTCTTTCTTTCATGTCCGGTTTTTACTGGTTTTTGTTTCTCTTTTGTTCCTTTGTTTTTGTGTTTCATTTTCTGCTTTTTTTATGTGTACATTTTTCGTATACACCAGTAACATGTTTTATATACAAGTTTAACATTTTTAAATACACAATCAATATTTTTTAAACATATATTTTAGATGTCTATTGTTTTCATAAAAATTATACATTTTTGTAGATATCAGGCACATTTTATATATACATGTTTATAATTTTCCAAATTCAAGATTAGAATTTTAAGAACATATTTTTTACGTCTATCAAGTTTAACATTTTTTTGAATACATGATTAATATTTTTTAAACATATATTTTAGGTGTCCATTGTTTTCATAAAAAAATTATTTTGTAGACATCAGGAACATTTTATATATACATGTTTATAATTTCCCAAATTCAAGATTAATTTTTTTAAACATATGTTTTTATGTCTATCTTCTCAATACACATTCTACATCTTTTGTATACATCAAGAATATATTTCATACACGTTTAACAGTGTCGAAATACATGATTAACATTTTTGAAAACTTAAATATTTTCATGCCTACTTTTCTTCCATACATATTGTACATTTTCCTATATATTCTTTGTATACATCCGAAATATTTTTTTCTATAAACATTTAATATTTTTAAATGCATGATTAGCATTTTTCAAAAAAAAAGTAAACTTGTTGTTTTTAATTTCTATATTTTTTCATACGCATTGTATATTTTTTTTCTATACATGAGAAACATTTTTTCTATACACATTTAAATTTTTTGAATGCCTTCAGCCAGACGTCCTACTGTCTCACTTGAAGAGACATAGGCGTGCCCTCGGGACAGTAGGTGAGGCCCTGAGATCAAAACCCCACATTCTCCGATATTTTTGGCTGCGATGCGGAGCAGCCCAGCCGGCCCACGTAAGGATCATGCTTATATATCTCAGCTCTGCAGCGACATTGGCGTATCGCAGCTTGGCGTGAGCTGAATTAGAACAGACAGTAAGGAATTCAGGCATCATGTGATCTCACGGGTAATGCAATTGGAGAACTGTTTTGCAGAATGAACAAAGAAGACAGCCTATGTACAGAACCTAAAAACTGAACTAGTGTAGGATACAACCTGAATTTGGTTCAGTTATTCAAATCATTTACAGTATGCTAAATCAAATAGAAGCCGGGATTACAGTATGCTAATCAAACAGAAACTCGACTACTGTGGGTTTCCAAGTTCCAGAGTTACTACAGTATGCTAACCAAAGACAGCAGTATGAAACCAAAAATAACTGTACCAGTACAGATCAAGGTTTAGTGTGAATATGTGACACGTAATGATTTTTCTCCCCAACAACCTTCTGGCATCTCTACAACTACTGCAAATACCTGAAGATTTCCATTCAACTCCTTCTACTTTATATCTAACACAACAGTCCAGACAACTCCCAAGTCCTTAGTGAAGATTAGCAGCGATTTGCTGAAACTAGCTTTTGTGAAATACTGTAGGATATATCCTGAATGTTGTTCCACATGTTGTTCAAAGAATTTATAGTATGCTAAATCAAGCAGAATTACAGTACAAATAAAGAGTTTCTACAAAGTGACAAATAGTGCCCAACGGGAGAACTTAATTGTGTGTATCAAGGACACTACTATCACTATGAAACCAATAATTTCTGTGCCAGGGTTTAGTGTGTACGTATATGTTATGATTTTTTGCACAAACAAACTGGATTCAGATTGCCTTCTACTAGCATCTTTACAGCAGGCATAATGAAAATACAACCTGTTTACATCCAACTCCTTCTACTTATACCTAATACTACAACAGTCCAGACAACTCCCAAGTCCTAACACACCTTGCGCTGCAGAGAAGAAGATGGTGCACAGAAGGAGACGGCGAAGCGCAAGTCAATGAGCTCCAAGATGGCGTCGCGGAAGAAGCCGGCGCCGAAGCTGGACACAGCCTTCTGCTGCCACCCCGGCGGCGTGTCGTGCACCGTCGACCTCAAGCTCTACGTCGCCAGCGCCGTGTGCTACACGTCTGCGAGGAGGCCTACCACACCACGGCGCACCACCTCACCGAGCCCGTCGACATGTACCACGACTGGATCGACGCCTGCGAGATGGCCAACCAAGACGTCGACGCCCAAGCCGGGGACTGCTACAAACCACAGCGGCGGGTCGGCAGCGACGACGAGGACAGCGACGCCTGATCGATCGATCGTGTCCGGTCGAGCTGGTTTCAGGTTTCTAGCTAGACGATGCATGCTATGCTATGCTATGCTTTTGATGTTGGATTCGTCTTTGTCCGTGGAGTTCAGCTGTGGCAGTTTAGCTGACATTAGATGGATGGATGTAGACCTGTTGCTACGCAAGGTGCAAGTGCAACTGATGAGTTCTCAACTTGTGGTCTTGTCCGATGATCTAGGTGGCTTTCATGTACCGATCCAAACGACCTCAACCCAATGCTGCGTAGTTTTGATATTTGAATCGTGTCTCTCCAGTTTCAGCTGTTTGCCTGAAATTGTATTGATTGGAGCCTCTAGTACTCTTCTACCTCTGTTGCTGCGCGATGTGTAATTGATGAGAAATATAAGAGCGTTTAGATCAGTAAAGTAATGATCTTATATTTATTTAGGGAGGGAGTACTAGCTACTCCCTCTGTCCCAAAATATAAGAACGTTTTTAACATTATACTCGTGTCAAAAACGTTCTTATATTATGAGACGGAGGGAGTAGCTTTTACTCACAACTCACGAGACAACAGTGCTAGAAAAAAAAATCACACCGTTTTAGAACAAAGACGCTCTGCAAGTTCTGTCCAAAAATAGCTATGCAACCATTGCAACAGTTACCAAAATTGAACACTGATCTACATCACGGTGCAGACCTGAAATCTCTAACCGTTCCTAGTACATAGACAAGCAATGGAAAAAAAAAAGAATTTTCCAGGAACCTCTTAAACTGAAAATTCGGCATGGCGGAGATCTGATGCACACATCGCACACGATTGCTCAACCATTGCAACTGATGTGCATTCATATGCAAATGATTGCACACATTCACATCTAACTGGCATCTCAAACCATCCATTCTCCAAAAGACCAAAAATTTCTACAACCCGAGCACCTTCCAATCGCCCCTGTTTTGGGTCTGGAGTTGGCTTCTACCTCATACTAGATCCCTAAAGTCCTCCACATATGAAGGGAAACCACATGACACTTTATAATTAACTCTATGTAGGACGGATTAGAAGTTTTATATATGCAACCTTGCAAATATTAACATATTTACATTTGTCGGGACCGAATGGAGAGCAAGGATGTAATAGCACATTTGTTGCCTCTACTGCACATATGCATGTCACTTTGTGCCAAGAATGAAGTACACCACCCGCAAGCTTAACGGCGCCACTCTTCCAAGGTTGGTGTTTCCACGCCGATGGTCTTCATATCTCTGATATTTGCTGTGTAACATAAAGTAGCTGCGTTAAGTCACTGCTTATACTAAATCATAGGAAACAGATTAAACAGAATTAACAAACTTTTCATTTTCTTTCAACTACAGAAGATGGCAACATTGCATTCAGCAACACGGGTTGTAGCTATAGTTGTGTTCTTTACAAAGTAACTTGTAACTTTTTAACTGGGCAATCAAACTGCCCCATTATAAGCATTCCACTACATGCATTTCCAAACCGTAGGTGCCACATGATTTACATATGCTGATTGGTGTAATAAATAAAGCCAGGCAATAAATCCATGGTGACCGTGAACAGGGTTTGCAGCATTTGTTCGATTTCTTCGAAATTCAATAATTTTATATGTTGTATAGGGAATGCACTTCTGCATGTCCTTCAACTGATACATTTATATGACCATGTAACAGCGGAAAACAAAGAAAGACAGGGTTCGATGATCTATGAACCAATCATTCACTTAACAGTAAATCTCAGGAATCAAAGGCAGCAAATAGAAACTTTATGAACTGTGAAAGAGGAAAGGTTTCCAGTCACCAAAGTGCGCTATACACAATAATTCATGAAAGAATTTTGCTCCCGTGTATTATTTTGAACAAAGCATACCTTCTGTTGGTGATCAAAATGTCCCCTCAATGTTCATACTTATATCATGCACTTTGCAAACCATGTGTGCCACATGATGTATACATGCATCGTGTCATCAAGACAAGAGTCATGAATTTGGATGCGGCATGAGTAAAATTCCACATTTTTAAATTTCCAATGTTTTTATGCGGAAACAAAATATTCAGCTCACGTTTGTAGAAACAACTCAAGATTTTCTTTTAGTAAATTATGTACTCATGCATATCGACACTTTGAGTGCGTT
>NC_057814.1:76676638-76685421 GCF_018294505.1 Triticum aestivum | reverse complement strand
CAACGACACCGCCACACTCGTTTAACGCCGCCACGCTCGTCGGATGCCGTGAGGCCAGCTACCTGGTCAAGGGGAGGTACGCGGCTCTTCGCTGGCCTGCTTCTTCGACGACTCCTGTAATTTGTTCGACGGTTTGCCCGCAAGGTACAAATGGACTCCGCCCACGAGTTCTTTTTCCACAATTTCATTTGTGACTCGGATGATTCCTCATCCGACAATGAGGATATGGTGGCTGCTGTGTTGGTCGTCCATGGCCACTTAAGTAAACGGCGGCCGTTGTTCCGGGGCTCGATCCCAGGGCACACTCAGGCGTTGAATCGCAACAAAGAGAGTGGTCATTTGCTTCTTTGGAAGGACTACTTCGAGACACCCAACCCGCTCTTCAAACATCACCTATTCCGGCGTCGTTTTCGTATGGCTAGACATGTTTTCAACCGTATTCGGGAGGGGATGGTCGGATACGATAAGTATTTCGAGTGCAAGGAGGATGCCCTTGGAAAGATTGGCTTCTCCTCTTATCAGAAATGCACTGCAGCTATCTGGATGCTTGCATACGGAGTTCTCGGTGATCTCATTGATGAATATGTCCGTATGAGTAAGTCCACATGCCTAGACTCCATGTATAGGTTCTACAAGGCTGTTATAGCAGTGTTTGGCCCTGAGTACTTGAGAGAGCCAAATGTTGCAGATACATCCCGCTTGTTGGTGACAAATGCCAGCAGGGCCTTCCCGGGGATGCTTGGTAGCAAAGACTGTATGCACTTGGAGTGGAATAACTGCCCTCTGCTTGGCAGGGGAAGGATAGGGGCCATGTCAAAGCTTGCACAGTCATACTCGAGGCCGTAGCTTCACAAGATCTCTGGATTTGGCACTCTTTCTTCGGCATGGCCGGATCTCGCAATGATATCAACGTGCTTCAACACTCTCATGTGTTTGCAAGGCTTGCTGAAGGAAACTGGCCGGAGGTGAATGTTAACATCAATGGCCACAACTACAACAAAGGATACTACCTAGCTGACAGTATCTACCCTTAGTGGACTACTCTTGTGAAGACAATCTCTAACCCAGTAGGAGAGAAGAGGAAGAGATTTGCACAAGAGCAAGAGAGTGCTAGGAAGGATGTGGATCGTGCCTTTGGTGTTCTGCAATCTCGATGGGCATCGTTCAATATCTTGCTAGAATTTGGAGCACCAAGAAGTTGTGGGAGGTGATGACTGCTTGTGTGATCATGTACAATATGATCGTCGAGGATGAGCGCCCGGAATGTATCTATGACCAAGGGTTTCAGTTTCATGGTGAAAATGTTGTGCCTAAGCATGGAGGAGCGACAACGTTTGCATAGTTCAGCCAATTTCATCATCAAATGCGTGATTTGAAAACTCACATTCAGCTGCAAAATGATTTGGTTGAGCACTATGTGGGCTCATGTTGCCAACCAATAGATGTATCTTTTTTTAAATGTATTTGAGACAATTTAAATTTTTGGCTTGTAGAGTATGATATATTTATTTGGCTTATGAACTATGATGTATTTTTTTGGTTGTGAAACTATGTAAAATGTTTGTATTTTGTTTGAAAAACCACGGCAAGCCGGCCCCGAGGGCGAAAATGGACAAAAAGCGGACAAAGCACATGTTCGTTTGGGTTGGCGCATTGAAGTTTCTCTTAGAGCATCTACAGCTGGGCGCCTCAAACCCGCCTGAAATGCTGGGGCGGGCCACCCGGTCACTGATCGGTCAAGAAATTTTGACCGAGATGGGTGTCTTAAATAGGCCTCAAACGCCTGGGCTGACCGGCACCCCTCGTATCCAACCCAAATATGGGGCGGATATAGGGGTGCCCGGACACGTCCGTCACGTCATCCCCGGCCCACGCTGGCCCACCCGATCCCACATATATTCCACCCCATCCGTTCGATGGACCAAACTGTAGCCGCTTCACTCCACTCCCCTCCGCCACCCAAGCCCACGTCCGACGGTCTTCGGCATGGCGGGCAACGGATCCGAGTCCTTCACATCCAGATTCGTCGACCCCGAGCTCATCCTACGCGGCCCCGAGGAGGAGATGGTCATCCGGTTTGCGCTCCGCTGGTCCCCAGAGGAGGCCCATGCACGGTAGCGCTCAGACTCTTTCCGTCGGGATTCCATTGCGTTCGCCCAAATGGAGCATTGATCTGGCACTAGGTGTTCTGTCACTGCCTCACTGGAGGCGGTGCGGTCCGGCATCTGAACGCGGTAGCGGATGCACAACCCCTCCATTAGCGCGTTGAGCATCCGGACGCACCATGGGCATCGTCCGACGAAAACATGGCATGGTGTGCCCGCTGTGCAAGGCAGTGGGCGCGGGAGGCGGCGGCAGCCCTTGCGGCAGTGGACATCGGCGCGGCGGAGTCGCATTCTCCGGCGCCCTGTATGGTGCAGCAGTCCGGGTGTCGCAACCGCGTCGTGGTGCATGTCGCTGGCTCGTCCCAGGACAGATCCATCATCAATGTGACGTCCACCAGCACCGTTTAGGTTCCAGGCTCTGGCGAGGAAGAGTAGGGCATGGGAGACGGCAGCACCTTGAGTCCCGTGAGCCGGCTCGTGTCGCATGGACTACTCTACCTTGCCGACGAGCGGACCAACACTCTGGGGAGCGGAGCTAGCTGTCTGACATGGGGACGGCGGAGCCAGACGAGCTCCGCTCAAAGATCGCTACGTTGCATGTAATAATATGGATTTGAGGTTTCTAATTTGAGGTATCCGAATGTGGAATACATTATTTGAGTGACCGGTCACTGTCCGCGGACGCGCCCGGGCGTGTCCGCGGGTATTTGAAGGGTCGAATTTGCCAAGTCCAACTGTAGATGTTCTTAGGGCATCTCCAACGTTAACCCCCAAACCTCAGGCAACCGTCCAGACCGCGGAAGCCATCCAATGCGGTCCTGTATCGGTCCTCGGGGCGGTCCGGACGCAATTTCTCCCGCAAACGGGAGACAAACATGGGGGAGGTTTGCGGGAGTCCGGACCTCTTCCAAGCCCGTTTCTGACCGCCCTGGCCCACCAAAGACCCCTCCCCCTCCCGTGCGCTCTTCCCACCCGACGCCACTTGCACGCATTCATGCCGCTGTAGAGCGTGCCGCTCCATATTGAAGGCGGCTCAGGGTGGACGCGACCTCTCACTGCCTCTGCCATTGAAGCGGCGTGCCGGTCGAGGGCACCGCCCGCTGCACGCCTGGCTGAACACGCCTCCTCGCCGCATTCAAACACCTCCATTAAACCCGCATGGAAGCCGAGAAACTTACTCCGGCCACATGTCCATTCATAAGCTTGCCGGCATTAAACGCAATCTTGGCCGAGCTCCTCCCGTCCGCCCTCTATTTACACGAGGCGAGACATCGGGCAAGAATCACACCCCTCCGCCGCTCCCCCGTCTCCTCCTCCACCATTTTCTTCACTCTTCCGATGACTTTCGAAGAGCAGTTCTCCGGCATACAAGTCGGCAGGGTGGCCCACCGAGCCCGCCGGATATGAGCGAGACAGCTCGCTGCTTCACCTCCCTCACGCAGCCCGACGGGGCCAGTTGCCGCGGCCCCAAGCAGGCGTGTGGTTCCGCAACTCGTTGCTCCAGGCCAGCTCGAGGAAGAGTGGCGAGTTGCTCCACGCCAGCACGGAGGGGAGCACGGCGGCACAGGCATCAACGCCTCGTCGACAATGCCGCGTCGTCCCGCGGCTCCCGTGTTTGTGACCGCACCTCCCGTGCCTGCGACCGCCCCATGCAGGCGGAGACAGAAGCCGGGTGCGCGGAGGTCGATGAGTCGGTAGCCAGCGTGTCATCGAGGAGAAGTAGAACACGGGAGGCCGCCACCGCTCGGGTCCCATGAAGGCCACCGCCGAGGCACCGCCGACGTACACAGCCGGAGTCTTTCCCTCTCGTAGGCCACCGTTATCCCCTTACCTAAAAACCAACCATGGTCCATGCAGCTAGGGACCCTTCCCCTCCGACTGAAGCATCTAGCGGCGGCTCCACTTTGATGAACGGTGGGGAAGCAAGTCGTCCTTTGCTCTGATGCATATACCTTCGGGGTTTACCGTTGCCGGTCATGGGGACAATGTTGGAGACCCGCCGCGCATCAGTTCTCTTGGTTCATGGCCGGACATGGGAAACGGGCGCCCGCGACCATTTAGACCTAGCCGGACGAGCTTTGCTTAGTTGATGTAAATGTAATGAAATTCGAATGTATAGATGAAATCCGTCAAGTTTAAATGAGATCCATCATGTTTATATGAAATCTGACCGTGTTTATATGAAATCCGGTCGTGTTTGATTGAATTTCAACCGGTTAGTTTGAGTTGTTGTCAAAATGTATGCGGCTACGGTTGAATGACGTCTTCTCACATCCGTGTCCGCGGACTGATCCCCCTTGTCGACGGACGCGGGAGAAAATTTGCGGGTTGTCGTTAGAGATGCCCTTAATCACGTCATCACGTCACAAGCGTATGCAAGTATTTTTCTCTTTTTGAATGGCTTGATGGCATGATCGATCTGAACATGTTTTTTTCTTCCACCTTGCAAATGTGGATAGTTTTCTTTTATATCCTAGTTACTTCCTCTGTCGCTTTTGTTATAAGATGTTCTAACTTTTTTCCTAAATCAGATGTATATAGACGCGTTTTAGTATGTTTGTTCATTCATTTCAGTCCGTATTTAATGCATATTGAAATTTTCAAAACATCTATAGGAGTATTTGTGGAAGTAGGGAGTAGTACACAAGGCTGCACAAACTTACCGGCGTTTTTCTTTCTTTCTAGAATAGCATGTACTCGCGAAACAAATTAGTGGAGCAGGTAGCGAGAAATTTAGTTGAAAAGAGTTTCATGTTTACGAGAAAATGTTCCGGTTCTCTCGGTAATAATTGAGAACATGTTTATTCTTTTGGAGAGGAACAACTGAGGACATATGTAGTATTATATGTTTCTACAGTGTGCACTGAATAAAAACTGGCTTCTACAAATTCGATCAAACCGCATTAGAGGGCACGTTATGCTATAGCTGCCATGCATTTCTTGCGTACCGACAATGTGATGTGCCCAATGTAATATCCTAATTTTCTCAATTAAAATTGTTCCATGTCTTTAAATTTTCAAAGAATCGGTCATCTATTCGTTAATGAAAGATAGGTTGCAATATTTACAGTGTGGGCGTGTTTGGAATGAGGGCTCTATTTCTAACTCGGTGATCCTAAATATTGATTCTTTATCTAAGGAAAATCAGGCAGCTAGCTGCATATTAATTAGGTTGCACACTTCTAGACCTAGGCCACTTTGGAACAGTGTACTGTAAGATAAAAAAAAGCAGGAATAGGCTAATGTAGGATTTCTGAAACCAAGGCATGGGGATTTGCAGATGTGGATGGCCCTTTGGATACTTGAAGTGTTTTTTTATGTTAATTTTAAATGTTAGAATGGGGCATGCATGAAGAATGAAAATTTAAAATTTTAAAATGTTAGGTAGGGGCATGAAAAATGAATGTTGTTAGGGCCTTAGGGGTCTGATTACTTCGATTTAAAGGACCTCTATAGGGAAAATTCCTATGGATTAAAATCCTACAAATTCTTAAGCCCTTCAATCCAAAGGGGATCTACAGTTGCATACAATTGTTTGAGCAACTTGGTGGCTTAGAAATTAAACGATCTAAAATGTCCTATTCGTTTGGTGGTGTCACACTACAATGTAATGAAATCCTTCAGTCTATAGAAATAGTCTCTTGCGTTTATTAGGTTAAGGCATATTTCATGATTTCTCTACTTTCAAAACCTTGTCTATATAATCCATTTTTCTTGTTGTTCAACAGCATGTACAAGACCCTAGAGCGGTACCGCAGCTGTAACTTCAACTCCGAGGCAACTGCAACTCCGGAACCCGAACTAGTAACCTTTTCAACACTGTTGCTTCATATGCATTTCAATTGCAAACCCAAACAGCATGTACAAGACACTAGCGCAGTGTTTCTATCTATAAATATATAGGGCATGTCACACATTTTGTGAATTGATAGTCTTGGATAGGCCTTAGGTTCAGGATCAGATTATGGCAATTTGGTGAATGCATTAATGTTCTTAATGTAAATTCACAGGCCATGGCTAATCAAGCATCAATAGAGATAACACAATTAATAACTCAAAATTGGATCTTTGGATGTAAATTGTCAGTAATCTCTAGTGTAGGGTGTAATATAAGAGCTCCATCACCAAGCGGCTAGCTTGGTAAGCTACCAACACAAAATTACAACAAATATAGAGTCCTTTTACGGTACATCAAGTAAAATTAATTTGGACCGTTTATTTTTGTGATTGAATGGCCCAGATGCCGCAATACTAGAGCAGAGTTCGGGTAGTATACGCCAGCTTAAGGGGTATTTTGGGACAGTTGGATGTTATTATTCCTCATTCTTTATCGCTCCGGCAGTCTATGACCCGCTGGGCGCCGTCCTCCATGGCAGCACGTCCGCGTTTCCGGATCA
This sequence comes from Triticum aestivum, assembly GCF_018294505.1. Taxonomy (NCBI): domain Eukaryota; kingdom Viridiplantae; phylum Streptophyta; class Magnoliopsida; order Poales; family Poaceae; genus Triticum; species Triticum aestivum. The sequence continues at coordinate 76,678,919 of NC_057814.1, read as the reverse complement.
ACCTGCCGCTCGAGCTCATGGGCAAGGTCTTCACCGCCGACCGGCGCACACGTTCCTGGGCCACCAGGAGGTGTTTGTTATCTCACTTGCCTGATGCCGTTACTCGCCGGTGCTCTTGGCCAACGCTGCGGCGCTGCATAGGCTGGCTAGCCGAAGCTAGCTTCTGGATGTATTTGACCCGACGACACGCGCGCGCACACGAGCTATTGATCGATTCTCTAATGCACAAGCACGTACGTATCGAACGGGACAGCTAGATCTTGATTGCTTCCAGCAAACCTAAATCCTGATTAACTTCAACGGTGCTGCAGCAAACCTAAGCATAGCAGCCTTAGGAGACACAGCTTACTACTGGCTTGACAATCGGTTTCAGCAATGTGCCGGCAGCCGGCAAAAATGGAGAACCTGCGGAGCTGCTGACCTTGATCTAGATCTACACGGCCGTGTAGACGACGGCGCCATCAGTTGTGGGGGCTGAGCAGGGGCGTTGCCCGTCCTTGGGCATGCACGGGCGACCTGGCAGCAGAGGCGTCGGGATGGCCAAGGACCTGGGGCAGCACACGGCGTGGAGAATGCATGGAGGGGCCTACTTCATTTTATTAATTTGATTCATTAGGATTAAACGAAATGACAAATCCCTGACAGAAATTACCAATCTGTCCCTAAGGCAAATTCTGTACCGATCTATATCAACCATTCGATCAACCTAGTAATGATGTACCGTAAAAAATCTCTAAATATAAGAGCTCCATCAACTGCTTCTGAGTAGCAGCAAGTATTCAACGGAATCAAATGAAACTTTCTGAACATATGCACTGGATAGATTTAATATCTCTTTCTTCAAATAAGACATAATATGCCACGACATCAGACATGACAATAACTAATTAACACTGGAGAGGACTTATCCTCTAGTTTCAGTGTGATGTAAAAACTACTCCCTCCGTCCCATAATATAGGACATTTTTTCAAGCTAGCTTGCAAACACGTCCTACATTATGGGACGGAGGGAGTATTATATATTAGTATGCCATGTATTCTAGTAAGATTAATTTGGTATTACCTTGTAAACAAACGTACATATCTATGGTTTGTGCATAATGCTGTTCTGTATTATTCATGATTTCACTTGATTAATCAGTGGACTGTTAATTCTCTTATTCAAACTAGAGCGGTTACCAGGAGTATTTAAAGCTAAAGCAAAGAGTTGAGTTCCTACAGACAACTCAGAGGTATGTAGTCCCAAGCCAACTGTGAAGAAAATGTTGGAAATATCATATGGATCTTTGATTAGGTGTTAGATATTTTATCTTGTCACGCAGTTTAGAGTTGAGTCAGTGCCTATAAGTCTGCCAGGGTGCATCATAGGTGACATGGAGTTGGCATGCATGCATAGAGAGAGTTTACGAATTGGATAGAGCTTGGAATGATCAGTGGACTATGTATGCATGTGTTGTGCGGTTGAGCCAACAAGATAGAGAGATTGTAGAGAGAAGAGAGGAGCTGTGAGATGCAGCTCCAACACCACAAAGTGCCTAAAATTACTGATCTTGTGCAGAAATCTTCTAGGCGAGGACTTGGGCCCACTTAACATGAAGGAACTTGAGCAACTGGAGAACCACGTTGAGATCTCTCTCAAACATATCAGGGCGACAAAGGTACATACTTCGTCGTAGTCAAGTTATTTAATTGGTGATCACATTTCCATATATGTACTTCTCAAGTAGTAGGTTCAGATGCATGCTGTAACATATAAAAATGTTTGAGATCAGATTTATTTAAGATGTAAAATGTAATGCTGACCAGCTATTTCTGTGTACACTTGTACAGAGCCAGCAGTCATTTGATCAGCTCTTGGAGCTCAAGCGCAAGGTTACACATGTGTCTTTATTGTTCAGCCTTCAGGTTTTGGTCTATATGTATCTTTCAGCATCTAGGCCCTAGAATTACTAATTACTAATTTGTCCAGGAACAAAAACTGCAAGATGTTAATAAAGACTTACGAAAGAAGGTACAATGCATTAATATGAGTGATAAAACCTCATCTTTTCTGTCATGGTCTTTGATCATTTTATTTTATTTCCAGCATTGGTTTAGCTAGCCTGAATGTGCCATTTATACACATACTCTTTTGGTTAATCCTCATTTGGATTGACATGCTTATTAGCAGTTCTATACATAGTATGTGGAAGCCTCAATGATAAAAAAACATATATATGAAGGGAAAGTTAGCACTAGCCGACGTCGTATTGATTTGGTTATTCCAGTCAATCATCTAGTT
>NC_057814.1:76673138-76676437 GCF_018294505.1 Triticum aestivum | reverse complement strand
AACTAAAAATATGAGACATGTCGTGATTAGAAATGTCATGTCCTTCCAACGATTTTCTTTCATTATGTATATTTTTGTTTGTTCGATGGAAATGCACAAGAATCATAGAATTTTTGACAAAAGAAGGTATTTGTATTGTTGTTAAAATTCCATGACTGTTTTAGGGAACAGTAAATTAACGGCTGAGTTCGCTTACATATCTTCAAAGTTAGTGTGATCAGCTATGCATGTTTCAACTTTTATCTCTTTGTTGTACCAGATACAAGAAACTAGTGCGGAAAGTGTTCTACAGATGTTTTACCAGGATGATGGACCTAGTGGGTCTAGTGGCCATGCTAATCAAGCTAATCAACAGCAGCATGTTCATCCTGATTGTGACCCTTCCTTGCGTATGTGGTAATTGTTTTCTTTAGCTATTAATACAAGACTACAAGTATGATACCTACCTTATTAACATTAACTATGTTTTTTTTCATTTTAATACGAATTATCTCATCAAAAAAGAAAATTCTTATCAGCAGCTCATACTTTAGCAAAATATGAATTGATTTTTAAACCTTCTTTTTGGACATAATACAGTATATCTGAACTATAGATTGCCACCATGCAAATACAAAAATGAATAAAATGCAACGTGCATTACCAGCAGAAACTGAAGAATGTCACACTAGAACAGCTTGTGCAGAATTAACAAAAAGTTTCCTTCTCAAATGTGTTTTTGTCTATTAAACTTTTGCATAACACTATCTGTTAAAATCACAGGTATGATCATGCTTACCTGGATCACTTGAACAAGGAATGAATGGATGGATTAGTTGACGCCTTAGCGCAGATATCCTGCGCTGGGTCGACATGATAATATTTCAATCCAATGCTCTCTTTTATCCATGGTTTCTAGCTTAAACCAGCCTATTATGTACTACTAATCAAGAGCTCATGTTGTATTCTACTTTAAATTGAAGAGAAGAACTATCTGATTATGCTGGGTGCTGAATGGAGGACACAATCTCTCATTCTGAATTTCAAGTACACTGAAAGGTGCACCTTGTCAGTGACAGTGCATAGCTATAAACAATAAGTCACCACCTAAGGCACTGACAATCATGCGATGAGATGCTGAGAACTGTTTGTAGAGTAATTTTCATCCTGAATAGACATGTGCGCATTTCGTAATTCCAACTGACATGTTTATGTTTACAATTGTTCGTAAAAGAGAAATGTAGTTGACTAGGGCACATACAAGAGTAGCAATTCATGTCCACTTGCATATTGAAAACAGAAAGTTAAAATTAGATATTTAATACGTATACCATAATAAAATGAGAAACATGCTTAGAACAGTACTCCCTCCGTTCCCTTATGTAGTGCGCATAGTTCTCAGCTCACATACCAATGAGTGAGCTCACATACTATAGTACTCCCTCCGTTTTCTTTTAGTATTTTTGTCGGAAGTTAAAGTCTCTAGTTTGACCAAACTTATAGAGAAAAGTATCAACATTTACAATGCCAAAGGAATATCTTTAGATTCATTATGGAATGTAGTCATATCATGTATATTTGAGATTGTAGATGTTGATAGTTTTCTACAAATTTGGTCAAAGTTTGTAAAGTTTGATTCGACACAAATCTTATATGCGAAGTAAAAAGGAACGGAGGGAGTACATCTTTTTCTCTCCCCGTCTCATTTCTCTCCGTCTCTACTTGGAGCAATGTCACAAATAAATTTAGATAGCCGGACCGAACTCACCAGACTAGTGCGTTGATTTATTCGACGAACAGAGGACTAACTGAGCAGGCACATGCTGAACTGAGCGTGTACTGAAACTTGGAGAAGCGCCCACCGCGAGCCTGTACTCACCGGTCGAAGTGGCAGCGAGCTGTCGCGGCTTGGTCTCGCCGTTGGTGTGACCTGACGACTTGGTCTTGCTGGCCGCGTCCCTCGCAGACTTCGGCCGGCAAGCAAACGCCGGCCACAGATATGGGGATGCCGGCCAGATGACGCGGTGGACGCAGAGACGCCAGCCATGGCGAAAGCGGAGACACCTGCCATAGACGCGCTGGACGCGGACACGCCGGCCGTGGTGGACGAGCAGGCACCGGCCGTGGATGCATCCTCCAGTCCTCAAAGGCGCCGCTCCATGTCCAAGAACTCGCCCAGACTCGCCGGCGGCTCCGCTGGCGTCGTCGCGGCAGAACCATTACCAGCTTCCACCCTGCCGCCATCTCCTCCTTCGGCATCCGCCCGCGTGGGCCCTCCCTCTCCTACCGGCACCGTCGGCGCCCTCGCCAACCGCTGGTGCCCACCACCGCCGAGCGCCGACACGCCCATCCCCGACGCCGGGCTCCGGTTCGGAAAGAAAGACTCCGTCGGCGTGTGGCGTGCATCAGGCGAGGAGATCAGGGATCTGTCGTTCGATCTGGTTCGAACGAGCGAATGAAGAATGGGGAGCTATGCGGGAGGAAGAGGATAAAGCGGAGGGCTATTTTCGTCCAAAGGACGGTGGGGGCAGCTAATACGGAGAACAAATCAGAATTTTTCCAAAAAGCTACGTAAGGGAACAGAGGGAGTTCAATATACGAAATATGTATATGGCAACCGTGTGGCAGATTGCGAAATTGCCACACGCATCCCGATCTCCTTCCTTCCCCGCACGCCTGCCCGATTTCTTTCCTTTCCCGCACGTCCTTCCCCACCTACCTCCCCCGATTTCTTTCCTTTCTCGCACGCCCTCCCTAATTTTATCGGGCACACCCGCTCGTGCCTTCCTAATTTTTGTAATCGTCAATTATGGCCCACGCGCCTTCCCGATAAAATAATGCTTGGACTAGGATTTGATCTCTGGTCTACAGGTAATCAACAAAGGAAACTAACCACCTCACCTATGACACTCATTGTTGAGCAAGCTAAGGGAAAGACTGTTTTTATCATGTTTGTGGTAACTTTGATCATTGGGAATAAATTTGTTGAACCCGCCCCTCGGTAATTTCTGTAAATAGCACGATAACATTCATGCCATAGACCTGATAATTTAGATACAAACATCGTGGTAACTTTAACCATTGGGGAAGACAAATGTGAAAAGATACCTGATAATTTATGTGTAAATAGATGGTAATATATGCAGCGCACATCTGATAACTGAGGTAGAAACACCATGATAACTTTGATCGTAGGGAATTTTTTTTTGAAAAGATACTCCGGTATCTTCTGTGTAAATAGCATAGTAGTATACCTCCCTCCCTGGTATTTTTATGTGTAAATAGCATGAAAACATATGCACTGCGATAACTAAACACCA
>NC_057814.1:76655786-76672872 GCF_018294505.1 Triticum aestivum | reverse complement strand
ATACTCCTGATAAATTTTGTGTAAATAGCATGATATTTTTTTAAGCACTACAGGCTTGAGAGGTTACCTAGAATCACCATGATAACTTTTTGTCCCGGGAAAAAGTTGTTCAAAACATCCCCAATATTTTTTTGTGTAAATAACATGATAATATAAGCACCGCATAACCGATAACTTGCAATATAAAGTCACATAATGTTTTTACGAAAGGAAACTAAGTTGTTAAAAACATACACTCGCCTCGCGCGTGGGCCTCTTGGATGAACACAACACATGGCGTGCCACGGAAAAGTCACATAATGTTTAGTGTCATGAGGGGCACACGTGCTATAGGCGTGATAAGTTACGCAAAAACATCATGGTAATTTTTGGCCTATGGAAAAAGCTACCATGATAATATACGAACTGTAGACCCGGTAACTCATGTACAATCCCTCATGGTAACTTTGACGAGGGGAGGTTGATGTACATATACCCTGATAACTTATGTGTAAGTACCACGGTATTTTACACATCGAAGACCTTATAACTTGTGTACAAAACACAGTGATAACTTTGAAGGGATGTAGTTGTTGAAGCATAGATACCTGGTACGTTCTATGTAAATAGCACGGTAAGTTATGCAATGCGGGCCTGATAACTTGCATACGAATACCATGGTAACTTTGTCCTGAGGAGAAATCATGTGGTAGATGTGAAGAAGTGGCAGTTTTCTCGGGGGTGGGCGCCCGAGATGTGCGGGAGAAGCAGGTTTCTCGGGCGAGCCTGCGGGGTCGTTTGGGAGGAGGCGAGGTCGAAGGACAAGGGATCGTGTGGTACTTTAAAATGAAAGAAGTCGAGGTGTGGCAGTTTTGCTTATATGGCACACGTGTGTCAAATATCACAGTCTTCAATGTATAATCAAACACTTCATTTTCAGCCATACAAACACACATGGTCGTATTTACCGATTCTTATTATGTCAATATATGGATTCCCATGTAAAGGTCATCATATTACATATGGAACATTCAGAAGGTCGTCATATTATATATAGAACACTCAGAAGGTCGTTATATTATCTATAAGTAGCATGTTCCATAATTACCATTATCTTCACCTCGACGTGAAGATGAAGCAAAATGAGCTTTCTGTTCTAATTGAGAATCTGCTCGACCAAGAAGAAGTCTATTGGGCCCAACGTCGCCATGTTAATTGGCTTCGCATGGATGATCATAATACCAAGTATTTTACCCAATTCGCTTCTGCTAGAAGACGGAGAAATATGATTAAGAAACTAAGAATTAATAATAGCGGGTGGGATGAGGGCAATGATAACCTCAATCCTCTTCACAATTACTATGGTAACTTGTTTCATTCTGATTTGCCTGATATTGACCACAACCTGTTGCATGCTGTTAGGCCGTGGGTCACCGCAGATATGAACATGCTCTTGGTTGCGCCATATTCCAGGCAAGAGGTGAGAAAGGCGTTATTCCAGATAGGAGACATGAAGGCCCCAGGTCCAGATGGCCTTCATGCAATCTTTTTTTAAAAGATTTTGGCATATCCTTGGAGATGATTTGACTCATGAAGTATTAGATGCTATAAACAATAAGAAGGTGCCAGATGGTTGGAATCAAACCAACATTGTGTTGATCCCTAAGGTGGAAAGTCCGGAGGTAATCATCCAATATAGGCCTATTAGCCTTTGTAATGTCGTTTACAAAATTATTTCCAAAATGTTGGCTAATAGATTGAAGAAGATCCTGCCCGAAGTGATCTCACCAACACAGAGTGCCTTTGTACCGGGCAGGCTAATTACGGATAATGTGCTTGTTGCATATGAATGTTTTCATGCCATTAAAAAAGAAGACACATGGGTCCAATGGGTACTGTTTAGTCAAGCTTGATATGCTGAAGGCCTATGATCCAGTTGAATGGGCCTTTCTAAAGCAACTAATGATCAGGTTGAGGTTTGATTTACAATGGGTGGAGTTGAACATGGAATGTGTGTCTTCAGTCAGCTATAAAGTGAGATCTAATGACACTGAAACTGAGTGTCGGCGTCCTGGGAACGGGGGTCCCCAGACTTGCCTGCCTGCGGCCCATGGCGTGGCTCCTCCAACGGCCCTGTACAGCCCATCTTCATCAGCGAACACTCAAGACCCTCGCGAGGGGCCAAGCCTCGCGAGGCGGACGACGCAAGACCTCCTCGGGGGCGGCCTCACTAGGCTGGCTCGCGAGGGCGGAGAGATCAAGGCAAGGGGCACCTCGCGAGGTTCCTGTGACGCAAGCCATGACGACCAAGGCCAGGCGGGTGCCATGCGGGCGCTAGAGTGTGCGGCGTACTCGTTTCCTCTTTGGTGCTAAAGAGGCAAGCGCAGGCGAGGAGTCCCGAGGCATCAGGCAAGGGTTTCCATATCGATGCAACGAGACCAAGACCAGCAGGACGGCAGGAAGGAGGTCACCGTGAAGCCCAAGACGGCGTCACCACCAGAGCCTTTGGCAGGCGAAAACCACCTTTAGTCAGGATAACTTGTACTAGTTGTCTCCCTTCAAATTTGGCCGTTGTTGGATCCCTTCCCGCCTACATTTGGGAAGAGGACCAGGGCCTCTATAAATAGGACTAGCCACCATAGTAGGAGGCAACTGATCTTGGGCCATTCAGATCATCCTCAACCACACAAGCTCACCGAGCTCAAGGACACCTCTCCTCAGGAGGCTGTTCTTCCCATGTACCTATTCATCCTTAGCCCAAGAGGCAATCCACCACACCACACTGGAGTAGGGTATTACACCACATCAGTGGCCCGAACCAGTATAAACCCTGTGTCCCTTGTTCTGCGAGTTCGACGCGCTGAGCTTTGAGATTGCGGTGAGTGCGTGAGCTAGAGGGGGAGATATCTTCGTGCGCATCCCAGTGTTCGAACCTCGAGGGTTTTGCCGGAACCCGCAATCCGACATTTGGCGCGCCAGGTAGGGGTGCGCTGAAGCTTTCCTTCCGCTGATCCGCGTTCCACCATCCCACCACATCCATGGCAGACACGCGTCGAGCCCGCGCCGAGCGCAGGGCCGCCCTCGCGGCCCGCGTCGCTCAGACGGCCCCTGTCGACGGGCCTCCCCGTCGTTCTCCGTCGCCCGCCGCCAATGCCGCCACCGGCCCGGCGGGAAACGAGCAGCAAGTGTCCTTGCTGCACCCTTCCGTGCGGCGAGACGGCCGCACCGCCACTCCGTCGCTAACCCCAGCCGGCTCATCGTCTCACGCTCGTCGCGCGCCCACGGACGTGCAGGCCGCGCTGCTCATGGCACGCGAGCTCCTGCGCTACTGCCCTGTCGACGATCTCTACGATGACTGGCTGGACCGCATCGCCGAGCTCGTCAGCGCCGCTGGGGGCTCCCCCGCACGGTCCCTCTCGCTGCCTCGCCCCCCGCCAGCTGCGGGCGACGTAGCTCATGGAGCACCTCCACCACCTCCGCATCAAGACGGTGCCCTGGCGCCAAGGCGCGCGGCCCCTCGGCGTGATCCACCGCGCCGGGCGCCCGTGCGAGAAGAAGGAAGCTGCCAATAAGTTCCTCGGCCGCAGGAAAACGCTCCCGCGCTCCCAGCGCCACCGCGACAAGACCATGTGCCGCCCGCGGTGGCGGTGCGCGGATGTCAGGGGCAGGCTCCGAATCAGCAAAGGGCCCCGATGGCCACAGCAGGCTGCTGTGCCTTCACTCCGAAGCTGCGTAGCATCGTCTGGATGGGCAAGTTCAAGCCAGACCTGCCTCCTCGCTACGACGGCACCCCCGACCCTGCGGAGTTCCTGCAGCTCTACGAGCTGAGCATCGAGGCGGCCAACGGCGACGAGAAAGTCATGGCGAACTGGTTCCCCATGGCACCCAAGGATGGTGCTCGCTCGTGGCTCCTGAACCTGCCCCTAGGCTCGATCTCCTCCTGGGATGAGTGATACGTCTCCAACGTATCTATAATTTTTGATTGTTCCATGCTATTATATTATCTGTTTTGGATGTTTATGGGCTTTATTAAACACTTTTATATTATTTTTGGGACTAACCTATTGACCCAGAGCCCAGTGCCAGTTCCTGTTTTTTCCCTTGTTTCAGTGTTTCGAAGAAAAGGAATATCAAACGGAGTCGAAACGGAATGAAACCTTCTGGAGAAGTTATTTTTGGAAGGAAAGCAACCCGAGAGACTTGGAGTGCACGTCAGGAAAGCAACGAGGGAGGCACGAGGCAGGGGGGCGCGCCCTCCACCCTCGTGGGCCCCTCGTGGCTCCCCTGACGTACTTCTTCCACCTTTATATATCCATATACCCTAAAAACTTCGGGGAATAGAATAGATCAGGAGTTCCGCCGCCGCAAGCCTCTGTAGCCACCAAAAGCCAATCGGGACCCTGTTCTGGCACCCTGCCGGAGGGGGGAACCCTCACCGGTGGCCATCTTCATCATCCCGGCGCTCTCCATGATGAGGAGGGAGTAGTTCACCCTCGGGGCTGAGGGTATTTCCCAGTAGCTATGTGTTTGGTCTCTCTCTCTTGTGTTCTTGATTTGGCACGATCTTGATGTATCGCGAGCTTTGCTATTATAGTTGGATCTTATGTTTCTTCTCCCCCTCTACTCTCTTGTAATGGATTGAGTTTTCCCTTTGAAGTAATCTTATCGGATTGAGTCTTTAATGATTTGAGAACACTTGATGTATGTCTTGCCGTGCGTATCTGTGGTGACAATGGGATATCACGTGATTCACTTGATGTATGTTTTGGTGATCAACTTGCGGGTTCCGCCCATGAACCTATGCATAGGGGTTGGCACACGTTTTCGTCTTGATTCTCCGGTAGATACTTTGGGGCACTTTTTGAGGTTCTATGTGTTGGTTAAATAGATGAATCTGAGATTGTGTGATGCATATCGTATAATCATACCCACGGATACTTGAGGTGACATTGGAGTATCTAGGTGACATTAGTGTTTTGGTTGATTTGTGTCTTAAGGTGTTATTCTAGTACGAACTCTAGGGCTGTTTGTGACACTTATAGAAATAGCCCAACGGATTGATTGGAAAGAATAACTTTGAGGTGGTTTCGTACCCTGCCATAATCTCTTCGTTTGCTCTCCACTATTAGTGACTTTGGAGTGACTCTTTGTTACATGTTGAGGGATAGTTATATGCTCCAATTATGTTATTATTGTTGAGAGAACTTGCACTAGTGAAAGTATGAACCCTAGGCCTTGTTTCCTAGCATTGCAATACCGTTTGTGCTCACTTTTATCACTTGTTACCTTGCTGTTTTTATATTTTCAGATTACAAAAACCTATATCTACCATCCATATTGCACTTGTATCACCATCTCTTCGCCGAACTAGTGCACCTATACAATTTACCATTGTACTGGGTGTGTTGGGGACAGAAGAGACTGTTTGTTATTTGGTTGCAGGGTTGTTTGAGAGAGACCATTTTCATCCTACGCCTCCCACGGATTGATAAACCTTAGGTCATCCACTTGAGGGAAATTTGCTACTGTCCTACAAACCTCTGCACTTGGAGGCCCAACAACGTCTACAAGAAGAAGGTTGTGTAGTAGACATCAAGCAGTTTCTGGCGCCGTTGCCGGGGAGGTTAGTGCTGGAAGGTATATCTTTAGATCTTGCAATCGAATCTTTTTGTTTCTTGTTTTAGCACCAGTTTAGTTTATAAAATAAAACTACCAAAAAAATGGAATTGAGTCTGTCTCATACGCTTCATCTTTTTAATATCTTCCGTGAGTATGATGGAAAGGAAAATTGTGCCAAAGTGTTAGAAGAAGAATGCATTAGAATGTTTGGCACTAAATATTTATATGATGAGCATGATTGCAATGTTGTTAGTATGAATTCCTTGAATATCCATGATGCTAATGATATGCAAAGCCACAAGCTTGGGGAAGCTATGTTTGATGAAGATGATATTTTTTGTCCCCCAAGCTTTGATGAGCAAATTTACTATGATGAAAGCATGCCTCCTATCTATGATGATTATTGTGATGACACGTATGCTTTAAAGAATAATGATAACCATGAAACTTGTCATCTTGATCTTAATTTTCAATCACATGATAGTCATTTTGTTGAGTTTGCTCACACTATTATTCATGAGAAGAAATTTGCTTATGTGGAGAGTAGTAAAATTTTTATGCAAGTAGATCATGAAAAGAATGATTTAGGTGCTGGTCATATTGTTGAATTCATTCATGATGCTACTGAAAATTATTATGAGGGAGGAATATATGCTTGTAGGAACTGCAATAATATCAAGTTTCCTCTCTATGTGCTTAAAGTTTTAAAGTTATGTTTGTTTTGCCTTCCTATGCTAGTTGATTATTGTTCCCATAAGTTGTTTGCTCACAAAATCCCTATGCATAGGAAGTGGGTTAGACTTAAATGTGCTAGTCATATTCTTCATGATGCTCTCTTTATGTTTCAATTCTTATCTTTTATGTGAGCATCATTGAAATTATCATGCCTAGCTAGGGGTGTTAAACGATAGCGCTTGTTGGGAGGCAACCCAACTTTATTTTAGTTCCTTGCTTTTTGTTCCTGTTTAGTAATAAATAATTCATCTAGCCTCTGGTTATATGTGGTTTTATGTTTTAATTAGTGTTTGTGCCAAGTAAGACCTATAGGATCTTCTTGGATGATAGTTATTTGATTATGCTGAAAATTCCAGAAACTTTCTGTTCACGAAAACAATTGTTAAAAATCACCAGAACGTGATAAAATACTGATTCCAATTGAAGCAGATCAATAAACAAATTATTTAGGTCGTCCTATTTTGGTAGATTTTTCCGAGTTCCAGAAGTTTGCGTTAGTTGCAGATTACTACAGACTGTTCTGTTTTTAACAGATTCTGTTTTTCGTGTGTTGTTTGCTTATTTTGATGAATCTATGGCTAGTAAAATAGTTTATAAACCATAGAGAAGTTGGAATACAGTAGGTTTAACACCAATATAAATAAAGAATGAGTTCATTACAGTACCTTGAAGTGGTGTTTTGTTTTCTTTCGCTAACGGAGCTTACGAGTTTTCTGTTAAGTTTTGTGTTGTGAAGTTTTCTAGTTTTGGGTAAAGATTCGATGGACTATGGAATAAGGAGTGGCAAGAGCCTAAGCTTGGGGATGCCCAAGGAACCCCAAGGTAATATTCAAGGACAACCAAGAGCCTAAGCTTGGGGATGCCCCGGATGGCATCCCCTCTTTCGTCTTCGTTCATCGGTAACTTTACTTGGAGCTATATTTTTATTCACCACATGATATGTGTTTTGCTTGGAGCGTCATTTTACTTTCTTTAGCTTTGCTTGCTGTTTGAATAAAATACAAAGATCTGAAAGTCTTAAATGTTAGAGAGTCTTCGCATAGCTACATGATTATTTAACTACTCATTGATCTTCACTTATATCTTTCAGAGTAGTTTGTTGTTTGCTCTAGTGCTTCACTTATATCTTTTAGAGCACAATGGTGGTTTTATTTTGAAAAAATAGATGAAATATCATGCTTCACTTATATTATTTTGAGATTCTTAAATAGCATGGTAATTTGCTTAATCCTAATATGCTAGGTATTCAAGAATAGTAAAAACTTTCTTATGAGTGTGTTGAATACTAAGAGAAGTTTGATGCTTGATGATTGTTTTGAGATATGAAGATGGTGATATTAGAGTCATGCTAGTGAGTAGTTGTGAATTTGAGAGATACTTGTGTTAAAGTTTGTGATTCCCGTAGCATGCACGTGTGGTGAACCGTTATGTCATGAAGTCGAAGCATGATTTATTTATTGATTGTCCTCCTTATGAGTGGCGGTCGGGGACGAGCGATGGTCTTTTCCTACCAATCTATCCCCCTAGGAGCATGCGCGTAATACTTTGCTTTGATAACTTGTAGATTTTTGCAATAAGTATATGAGTTCTTTATGACTAATGTCGAGTCCATGGATTATACGCACTTTCCTCCTTCCACCACTGCTAGCCTCTCTAATACCGCGCACTTTTCGCCGGTATCATATACCCACCATATACCTTCCTCAAAACAGTCACCATACCTACCTACCATGGCATTTCCATAGCCATTCCGAGATATATTGCCATGCAACTTTCCACCGTTCCGTTTATTATGACACGCTCCATCATTGTCATATTGCTTTGCATGATCATGTAGTTGACATTGTATTTGTGGCAAAGCCACCGTTCATAATTCTTTCATACATGTCACTCTTGATTCATTGCATATCCCGGTACACCGCCGGAGGCATTCACATAGAGTCATATTTTGTTCTAAGTATTGAGTTGTAATTGTTGAGTTGTAAGAAAATAAAAGTGTGATGATCATCATTTTTAGAGCATTGTCCCAAGTGAGGAAAGGATGATGGAGACTATGATTCCTCCACAAGTCGGGATGAGACTCCGGACTAAAAAAAAGAGGCTATAAAAAAAGAGAAAAGGCCTAAATAAAAAAATGAGAGAAAAAGAGAGAAGGGACAATGTTACTATCCTTTTACCACACTTGTGCTTCAAAGTAGCACCATGATCTTCATGATAGAGAGTCTCCTATGTTATCACTTTCATATACTAGTGGGAATTTTTCATTATAGAACTTGGCTTGTATATTCCAATGATGGGCTTCCTCAAAATGCCCTAGGTCTTCGTGAGCAAGCGAGTTGGATGCACACCCACTTAGTTTCTTTTGTTGATCTTTCATATACTTATAGCTCTAGTGCATCCGTTGCATGGCAATCCCTACTCACTCACATTGATATCTATTGATGGGCATCTCCATAGCCCGTTGATACGCCTAGTTGATGTGAGACTATCTTCTCCTTTTTGTCTTCTCCACAACCACCATTCTATTCCACATATAGTGCTATGTCCATGGCTCACGCTCATGTATTGCGTGAAGATTGAAAAAGTTTGAGAATGTCAAAAGTATGAATCAATTGCTTGGCTTGTCATCGGGGTTGTGCATGATTTAAATATTTTGTGTGATGAAGATAGAGCATAGCCAGACTATATGATTTTGCATGGATAGCTTTCTTTGGCCATGTTATTTTGAGAAGACATGATTGCTTTGTTAGTATGCTTGAAGTATTATTGTTCTCATGTCAACATTAAACTTTTGTCTTGAATCTTATGGATCTGAATATTCTTGCCACAATAAAGAGAATTACATGGATAAATATGTTAGGTAGCATTCCACATCAAAAATTCTGTTTTTATCATTTACCTACTCGAGGACGAGCAGGAATTAAGCTTGGGGATGCTGATACGTCTCCAACGTATCTATAATTTTTGATTGTTCCATGCTATTATATTATCTGTTTTGGATGTTTATGGGCTTTATTAAACACTTTTATATTATTTTTGGGACTAACCTATTGACCCAGAGCCCAGTGCCAGTTCCTGTTTTTCCCTTGTTTCAGTGTTTCGAAGAAAAGGAATATCAAACGGAGTCGAAACGGAATGAAACCTTCTGGAGAAGTTATTTTTGGAAGGAAAGCAACCCGGGAGACTTGGAGTGCACGTCAGGAAAGCAACGAGGGAGGAACAAGGCAGGGGGCGCGCCCACCCCCCTGGGCGCACCCTCCACCCTCGTGGGCCCCTCGTGGCTCCCCTGACGTACTTCTTCCACCTATATATATCCATATACCCTAAAAACTTCGGGGAATAGAATAGATCGGGAGTTCCGCCGCCGCAAGCCTCTGTAGCCACCAAAAGCCAATCGGGACCCTGTTCCGACACCCTGCCGAAGGAGGGAACCCTCACCGGTGGCCATCTTCATCATCCCGGCACTCTCCATGACGAGGAGGGAGTAGTTCACCCTCGGGGCTGAGGGTATTTACTAGTAGCTATGTGTTTGATCTCTCTCTCTCGTGTTCTTGATTTGGCACGATCTTGATGTATCGCGAGCTTTGCTATTATAGTTGGATCTTATGTTTCTTCTCCCCCTCTACTCTCTTGTAATGGATTGAGTTTTCCGTTTGAAGTAATCTTATCGGATTGAGTCTTTAATGATTTGAGAACACTTGATGTATGTCTTGCCGTGTGTATCTGTGGTGACAATGGGATATCACGTGATTCACTTGATGTATGTTTTGGTGATCAACTTGCGGGTTCCGCCCATGAACCTAGGCATAGGGGTTGGCACATGTTTTCGTCTTGATTCTCCGGTAGATACTTTGGGGCACTCTTTGAGGTTCTATGTGTTGGTTGAATAGATGAATCTGAGATTGTGTGATGCATATCGTATAATCATACCCACGGATACTTGAGGTGACATTGGAGTATCTAGGTGACATTAGGGTTTTGGTTGATTTGTGTCTTAAGGTGTTATTCTAGTACGAACTCTAGGGCTGTTTGTGACACTTATAGGAATAGCCCAACGGATTGATTGGAAAGAATAACTTTGAGGTGGTTTCGTACCCTACCATAATCTCTTCATTTGCTCTCCACTATTAGTGACTTTGGAGTGACTCTTTGTTGCATGTTGAGGGATATTTATATGATCCAATTATGTTATTATTGTTGAGAGAACTTGCACTAGTGAAAGTATGAACCCTAGGCCTTGTTTCCTAGCATTGCAATACCGTTTGTGCTCACTTTTATCACTTGTTACCTTGCTGTTTTTATATTTTCAGATTACAAAAACCTATATCTACCATCCATATTGCACTTGTATCACCATCTCTTCGCCGAACTAGTGCACCTATACAATTTACCATTGTACTGGGTGTGTTGGGGACAGAAGAGACTGTTTGTTATTTGGTTGCAGGGTTGTTTGAGAGAGACCATCTTCATCCTACGCCTCCCACGGATTGATAAACCTTAGGTCATCCACTTGAGGGAACTTTGCTACTGTCCTACAAACCTCTGCACTTGGAGGCCCAACAACGTCTACAAGAAGAAGGTTGTGTAGTAGACATCAATGAGATGCGCGACCGCTTCATCGCCAACTTCGAGGGCACCCGCGATCGCCCGCCGGCCGCGGGCGACCTACGGTGCATCAAGCAGCAGCCAGGAGAGACCATGCAGAAGTACATCCAGCGCTTCAACAACGTCTGTCTCAAGATCCCCAAGGTGATGGATGAGTCCATCATTTTCGTGTTTTCCGACGGTGTCCGCGACGTCAAGATGAAGGAGGAGCTCGCCATCCACGAGGAGCTATGCACGGCTCTGGAGCTGTTCAACATGGCAACCAAGTGCGCAAGAGCTGAGGAAGGGCGCCTTTCCCTCCTTGAGCTCCCTGCTACCACCCAGATGAGAAGAAAGCCAAGGCCAAGGACGTGAAGCGCAAGGGAGTGGCCGTGCTCGTGGCGGAGCCTGACACGAAGCGCGGCCGGGACCATCCCGAGTTGTCCAAGAGCAGCCGACCATTCTGCGCCTTCCACAATGTACACAGCCACAACACCAATGACTGTCAAGAGCTCAGAGCCATTCGAGATGGACGCCTCGGTCGACGCCCCGAGCGCAACGACCGGGGTTATGGCCGAGCAGGAGGACGAGGCGGAGGACGCTGGGACGATCGCGGCCCCCGGCAGGAGTGGCACGACCGGCCTCGTGTGGACCGCTGGTAGGACCAGCCTCGTGAGGGCACCTGGAGGGATCAGCCTCGCGAGGACCGCCCTCAGGGCAATGCTGGTCTTCCCCCATTGCCGCGACCGCCAAGAAGGAACGACGACCACCATCAGGACGAAGGGGCTGGAGGCTTCCAGGAGCCGCGCGCTATCGCCTGCATCTTGGGCGGAGCTTAGGCCCCAGCATCCCAGCGCATCTTCAAGCAGTTCTCTCGCGAGGTGAATGCAGCCCTTCCCAGGCTCGAGGCCACGCGCCCGCTCAGGTGGTCCAAGTGCGTCATCACCTTCAGCTCGGCGGACCAGCTCAAGTGCGCGGCGACCGCAGGCGCCCTCCCGATGCTGTGCTCGCCCGTCATCAGCAACATCCAAGTCACCAAGACCCTCATCGACGACGACGCAGGGCTAAATGTCCTGTCCGTCGAGACATTCGACAGCCTCCAAGTGCCATACGATCAGCTACAGCCTACTAAGCCCTTCTCAGGAGTGACCGACGGCTCCACCACCCCGATAGGGCAGGTCCGCCTCCCTGTCACCTTCGGCCAGTGCGGCAACTATCGCACCGAGCTCATCGACTTCGACGTCGCCCACATCCCTTTGTCATACAACGCCATCCTCGGGTACCCCACATTAGCCAAGTTCATGGCAGTGACCCACCACGGCTACAACGTCCTCAAGATGCCAGGGAGCGGCGGGATCATCACAGTCCCCTGCGAAGAAAGAGATGGGGTGTGCTCCCTCGAGCGCGCTTTCCAAGCCGCAGCAATCGAAGACCCTGACAGCAAGGGCACGCAGTACCCTCCTGAGGCCATCCTCAAGAAGAAGAAGTAGCTACTCCGCACAGGGCCCCATGGGGTGGCGTCTCTAGCGGCACCGCCTCAGGATCAGCGCCCGCGGCTGGGGCACCTCCCTCCCTCGCATAGGAAGGCGCATCCGGTGCCCTCCTCGGGCAGGGCTCGGGGGCTCTCTTCTGGAGGGCCTCAGACCTAGCCAACATCACGAGGGAGGCGCTCGGGCACCACGTGGAGGCGTGCTTTGCGGCACGTTTCCCTCAGGAGGACAATGGGCGAGGAGCGCCCAGCGCTCAGGAGTTCATCGCCAAGACCACTCGGGGGCTATAGGATGCAGGAGCCATGCGCGGCGACCGCCGCCCACCTGGCGCAGCTCCCCATCCAGGCGAGGATGGCGGGCTGCGCGTCTGCATCGACATCCAAGGGCTCAACAGGGCCGCATCCCAGGAATGCTTCTGGCCTTCGCGTGTTGGGCGGTGTGAGGGTCCACCCCACAGCTATGTCCGCATGCCGTTTAGCCTGCCGAGCATGGCAGCCGCCTTCCAGCGCAACCTGCGGAGCGTCTTGGCGACCCAGGAGGCCAGGCATCACGCGGTCCTGGCAGAGATGGACACGGTCCTCAAGGAACCGCCAGAGCCCCCAGAGCCTCCCGAGGCTCAGGGCCCTGATGGCACATGAGGGGCGACCCCTTCGCCACGCATCTTCAGCTACCACGACATCCCTTCAACAATGGAACCAGGTGACATTTTCCAAGTTTATTTAGCTGGGAGCACCCCTCGGGCTGCATCATTCCCTGGTCGCATGGGCCTATCCCCGCGGCATGTATATTTTTGCATCTTTAGCTTACCCTACTGGGGCGCCCCTCGGGCTACATCATCCCCAAGCCGCTCGGGTCTGTCCCGGTGGCATGTATCGTTCTTGCATCTATTTAAGCTAGTTCGCTTCCCATGCATGAGTTATTTATAGTCATACTCTGCTTGATCGTCACTCGCCGTGTCCGCCCGCATCGCCGATCGACCCTTTGCTCGCCCCGCAACAGGGGCTACTCATGCTGGCACGGCGCTTGTGCTCGGGTCCGTCCCTGCAACGCTGACAAACCTGAGCAGTTGAGCTCTGGCTCGTGGCACACCCGCGCACGTCACCTCACCAGACCCTCACTGCCTTCGTCTTCTTGCGGAATGACCTGTGGCAAACCGGCAAGCGTGGTTGCAATTCGTACCTCTTCTCACGCTAACCTGCAGGAACCTCCCGTGGCAAACCGGCAAGCGTGGTTGCAATTCGTACCTCTTCTCACGCTAACCTGCAGGAACCTCCCGAGGGCAATAGCGGGCGGCACCGCGTGGTCCTTCCTTTCCCATACAATTCACTTGCGCGTCGAAAGGGGGGCTCCTGAGCATCACGACTCAGGAGCTCTTGCTGGCTCTCCAGCCCTCACCCCCTGGCCTTGACCACGGCATCGTGACCTGGCATACCAGCGGCGGCTGAGCTCGCTCGAGGGCCGGGACCCGAGGACGTAGAGCACACGGAAGGGCGTGGGAAAGAGGGGGAGTCCTGCACGGGCCTAACCTGGCTACACTACAGTCACCAACGCACAAGGAGCCTGGTGCTGTGTAAGGAATCTACTTTGACTACCAAGATAAGTACCGCATCCAAGTCAGCAGAGCGCCACGACACAGGATTCCCGTCTCTTGCAGCCCTGTAGCGGCAGCGTCGCCTCCCTTTCCCACCTTTAGGTGGCTGCTTGCACGCCAAAGGGGACCTCTTGAGCATCGCGCCTCAGGAGCTCTTACTGGACCTCGGGCCGCTCACCTCCTGGCCTTGACCACGACATCGCGACCTGGCATACCAGCGACGGCTGCAGCCCGCCTGGGGACCGGGACCTATCGGCGTAGAGCGTCAAGCTACCGCGAGGTTGGAAAGGGGAGATTAAGCCGAAGCAGGACATGCGTTCGTAAATCTTCATAATAAGGATGATATCAGCAAAAGACATTACAGACCCTTTACACGTCCCCGCGGGGTCCGTCTCGATTCCTCGCAGGGAACAAGAGGAGGAAGTTTCTAGGAGCCTTATCTACACGCGCCAGCGCCGCCGACGCCATCATCAACAGTGGGCCACGGGAGGCCGGTGCCAACCCCATCCAGATAAGCGACGACGGCGTCCAGACGCTACGGCTGCACTCCAGGCACGACGCGAGCTCAGAGGCACGTAGCTGTCGTCACTCGTCTCCGGAGTCTCGTAGGGCTCGGGAGAGTCGCTGGACTCCCAAGCGTCACCGTTGCTGCCAGAGAAAACGCCGGTGAGGCCAGCGGCGGACCTTGCCCCTGTCGTCGCGCCGTCCCGATGACCCCCTTCAGGGCAGCACTCTAAGCGGTGGCCTTCCTCGTCGAAGACCTCGAAGAACATCGTGGAGGCGCCATCGTACTCAAAGTGGATGGCGAGGGCGCCCTCCGCGCGGCAAACCCTAGCAACCTCGCCCCAGCGGCGGGTCATGAAGATCTTGCCCGGGGAGACGACCTCGACCTCCGCCCCTGTTGCTGGGGCATCACACTCAGCGTGCTGCAGCCAAAGCTCAAGGGGTCCCCTCGGTGGCATCTCGGCGGAGAAGAACTGCGGGAAGCGAATCCAAGTGCGTGGAGGCATCGCTGCCCACATCACGAGCTCGCGCGAGGAGCCCTCGGCATGGGTTCCTGGGGCGATGGTGCATGCCACCACGGCGCAGCGGCCACGGCCCCGACAAGGACGGTGCTGGTTGCTGCCTCTGCCTCCGGAGCCCCGGCCTGGGCATACAAGGGCAGCGGATACCCTGGGGGAGGCCACTCAAACCAAGGCCTCGACACCTCTGGCCTCACGACTACATCGCGGCGGCTGGTCAGCCTCTTCTTCGGTGGAACCGGCCCTGGCTCGTCGCGGGGGGATTTTCCCTTTTTGTGCGGTTGAGAACCTCCGAATAGGCACCATGGGAATCGTTGCGAGCGATGGAGCAATGGAGGAGAAGCGAATGGAGCAGGAAGAGATGGGCGATGGGGGGCTCCGCCCCCTCCTCATTTATAGCGGGAGAAGGCCAACCGACGACCCCCACGATCACAGGTAATGATTGTTTTTCTCTGCATGCAGCCGGGACTCGTCAAGTCGGGCAGTTGCCGAGGCAGTGTGGGGAAGCGGAGACGCCCATGTCCCATCCATTGCCACGCGTCAACCGAGGCCGCAGGCTGTTGGGGCCCGGGGCGCTTCGCACTTGCCCCTTGGCTTCGCCTCTAAGCCAAGCCCGAGCGCGCCTTGGGCCCGGGGGCTACTGTCGGCGTCCTGGGAACGGGGGTCCCCATATTTGCCTGCCTGCGGCCCACGGCGTGGCTCCTCCAGCGGCCCTGTACGACCCATCTTCATCAGCGAACACTCAAGACCCTCGCGAGGGGCCAAGCCTCGCGAGGCGGACGATGCAAGACCTCCTCGGGGGCAGCCTCATGATGTCTACTACGCAACCTTCTTCTTGTAGATGTTGTTGGGCCTCCAAGTGCAGAGGTTTGTAGGACAGTAGCAAATTTCCCTCAAGTGGATGACCTAAGGTTTATCAATCCGTGGGAGGTGTAGGATGAAGATGGTCTCTCTCAAGCAACCCTGCAACCAAATAACAAAGAGTCTCTTGTGTCCCCAACACACCCAATACAATGGTAAATTGTATAGGTGCACTAGTTCGGCGAAGAGATGGTGATACCAGTGCAATATGGATGGTAGATATATGTTTTTGTAATCTGAAAATATAAAAACAGCAAGGTAACTAATGATAAAAGTGAGCGTAAACGGTATTGCAATGCTACGAAACAAGGCCTAGGGTTCATACTTTCACTAGTGCAAGTTCTCTCAACAATAATAACATAATTGGATCATATAACTATCCCTCAACATGCAACAAAGAGTCACTCTAAAGTCACTAATAGCGGAGAGCAAACGAAGAGATTATTGTAGGGTACGAAACCACCTCAAAGTTATTCTTTCTGATCGATCTATTCAAGAGTCCGTAGTAAAATAACACGAAGCTATTCTTTCCGTTCGATCTATCATAGAGTTCGTACTAGAATAACACCTTAAGACACATATCAACCAAAACCCTAATGTCACCTAGATACTCCAATGTCACCTCAAGTATCCGTGGGTATGATTATACGATATGCTTCACACAATCTCAGATTCATCTATTCAACCAACACAAAGAACTTTAAAGAGTGCCCCAAAGTTTCTACCGGAGAGTCAAGACAAAAACGTGTGCCAACCCCTATCACTACAAAAAAAGACACATCCGTGACATTTTGGGCCGAACTAATTTTTTTTCTGTCATACATATGACACTTCTATGACGATAATTGTGACAAAACCCGGTATCATCATAGATGTGGTGGGCTCCTACTTCTATGACAAAAAATCATGACAGAAAATGGGCTTTTCATCCTGGGCGGGCCGGAGACGCAGCTGCATGACATTCTTTGGGCCATCCATGATGGAAAAAACCGTGGTAGAAGCGAGGGGGAGGAAAATTTCGGGGAGTTCCCGGTTACGGTGGGAGGTCGGGGGCCGAGCGATGCGCGTTTCTCTCGTACACGTACGCGCGTGTGTGCGAGGCGTTGGCTCTAACTGAACCCGAGCGAGGCGTTGGGCTCTAACTGAACCCGAGCGATTGCACTGCAGGCTACGCGTTACTGAACCCGAGCGATCGATCGATGGCT
>NC_057814.1:76643132-76655096 GCF_018294505.1 Triticum aestivum | reverse complement strand
CGGTACGCCACACCCCTCCTGATCAGCAGGACCCCCGTTTCGACCGTAGGAGGTCCGTTTCCTCTGTTTTGCGGTATGCCACACCCCTCCCGATCAACAGGACCCCGTTCCGAACATAGAAGGTCCATTTCCTCCGTTCTGCGGTACGCCAGGCCTCGTTTCCATCGCCTGTTCCGTCCAAGCCCTCCCAATGAACACGACCATGCATTCCGTTCCGGCCCAGCCAGTTGGCTCCCACGCGTTCCGTTGCCTCCCGATGAACACGACGCATTCCGTTGCCTCCCGATGAACACGACGCATTCCGTCGCCTCCCCATGAACATGACGCATTCCGTTGCCACCCCATGAACACGACGCATTCCGTTGCCTCCCCATGAACACGACGATGACGCTGTTTCTCTGTTCTGACCCAGCCATGTACACGAGCCCTGGCCGTACGTATGCGCGAGTAGGCGTTCGAGACCCTGCCCGTATGTACACATACGTGGCCGTATTTTCTTTCTTGCACCCTGGCCGCTGTACGTACGTGTACATGCTACGTGCGCGCCTCTACTACGACAAGTGCGCGCCTCTACTATGACACGTGCGCGCCTCTACTATGACACGTGCGCGCCTCTACATCGACCAGTATGTACGTACACGTTCGTGACCAGAATGACAACGCTGCGTATGCTTCGACCAGGTGGGTCCCGACTGTTAGGCACTTCATTGCCTGCGAAGATGTAGCTGGTGGGTCCCAGCAGTCAAGGGGGCAAATCATTTTTTTTGCCCGGACGCACTTCCTTGCGTGCGAAGGTGTAGCTGCTGGGTCCCAGCAGTCAGGGGGCGAATCTTTTTTTTGCCCGGACGCCTTTCCTTGCGTGCGAAGGTGTAGCTGGTGGGTCCCAGCAGTCGGGGGGCAAATCATTTTTTTTTCGGACGCACTTCCTTGCGTGCGAAGATGTAGCTGGTGGGTCCCAGCAGTCAGGGGGGTGAATCGTTTTTTTTTCGGACGCACTTCCTTGCGTGCGAAGATGTAGGTCGTGGGTCCCAGCAGTCAGGGGGCGAATCATTTTTTTCGCGAAATACGGTGGCTCGTCTGGTGGGTCCCCGCTGTCAGGTGGAGGAATAATTATTTTGCGCGTAATAAGGAGGCACTTCCTTGCGGCTGCCGTGGACCCAGCTGTCAGCCTCTCCACGTACAGTCCACGTCCGATGAAAGTCGTTCCTTGACCATGTTGACCACGCCGCGCCGGGAGCACCAGGGCGGTGGACGACGGCGAGGCCTAGGAAGGGGACGACGCGGAGCCGGGGTAGACGCGGCAGTGGATGCACACGCGGAGAGGAGTACGAGGGTTCACTGGT
Source organism: Triticum aestivum (assembly GCF_018294505.1). Taxonomy (NCBI): domain Eukaryota; kingdom Viridiplantae; phylum Streptophyta; class Magnoliopsida; order Poales; family Poaceae; genus Triticum; species Triticum aestivum. The sequence goes on along the minus strand of NC_057814.1, from coordinate 76,653,753 downwards.
TCGGCTGGGCTGCCATCGCTGCAGAATAACAGGGGGTGTGGGTGAGTGGAGGGATGGCCTGGCCAGCGGTGGGAGTAGTAGGGGGCGGTGAGGCTTCCGCGGCAGCACAGCCGGCCACGGGAGGCAGGAGCAGGCGGCACGACCGGCGCTGCTTTGGGCGGCTGGAGCAAGAAGACCAGAGGTTAAAGAAGCACGACGACCGTTGGATGGACATCGTACGGTCACTACAGCTAGAATTATTTATATTGACTAAGTTGACAAAGCCCTTGGTACGTCAACTTAGTAGGCCCACAGGTCAGCTTCCGAAACGGTGCGCCCCAGATGTCAGGGGGAGGAATCATTTTTTGGGCGGGTGAAGCTAGAATATCCAAGATTGAAGAAGAAGCACGACATCCGTTGGATGGACATCCAACGGCCACTGCTGCTAGAACCGTGTGTTGACTATAAGTTGACAAAGCCTTGCATACGCGTCAACTCTGTTTTTTAGGGGACGCGTCAACTTAGTAAGGCCAGAAGTGTGTGGCAGAGAACTTATAGCCCATTTGAGATTTGTAAGAATGTGTAGCCCATTTTTGAATTCTAATGGAATTTACTACAGCCCATTTACAGTTTGTTAAAAGTACAACCCATTTCAACCAACCGTTCAAAACAGAATTCAATAAAATTTCCCACATTTTGATGGGATCCGAAATATTTTTATCCCGAAATTTCTAGTCAGATTAAATACAATTTCAATATAAATTTATATTACGTAAAAATCCAACGAAACATTGCGCTTGCAACAATTAATGAAATTAAAATTTTCAATATCCAAAAATAATATTTTATAAAGTAATCACGTGTTTGGTGCATTTTTTTATAGTTACTGCCCAGTTTTTATAATTACATCCCATTTACTATTTCTTAAAGCCCATTTTCTTGTTAAGCCTAATGCATCCCTCCTAGGAAAGATTTGCAGCCCAGCGGGGCGGAGAATAACAACTTGACCTTGCCTGGGTATTCTTAAAAAAAAGTATAGCCGGGCTAGCCATTTTCAGCTTGAAAAAAATTAATATCTGGGCTGGATATCTGGCCTGGGCTAGACGGGCCACATCCCACCCAGTTAATACCTGCAGCGATGTTTTCGTTGTTGTTTAGAGGAGAAAAATTAATATCTGGGCTAAACATCGAAAAACTCTGCAGTGCTCACACCTCAAAAACACAAATACTGCTCGAGCTGCTTGGTGCCAGCTGTCGGCCGCTTCTTGTGCAATTCTCTCGTTTATTGACTACTACATAGGTTGACAATGGTGTGGGACCGTGATGTCAGGAAACCAGGAGGAAGCAAAATAAATTATAGTTATATATATATATATATATATATATATATATATATATATATAATAAGGAGGCACTTGCGTACGTGAGGCTATGGACCTGCTGGGTCCCCATTGTCATCCTCTCCAAGTAAAGTCATCTCCTCGCCCGCGCACGCTTTCCGCCCGAAACAGTCAGCGCCGCCCGCCCCGCTTCCCGGTGCAGGCGATTGCTCCGCCTTCAAACGACACAAGTGCCGTCCGTCCGTCCATCTGCCGCCCACATTAATGATACGCGGTTGCCGAGGCTACTACTCCGGCGCCACACGTCCGTCCCTCCGCCCGCCCACCATTGCTATATAAACTGCTGCGCCGGCCATAGCCGCAGTCATCCGCATCCGTTCCCTTTCTCCTGTCCACACCACTACTGCCCACCATGGCTTCCTCGCGCTCCAGCGCTCTTCGGGACGGGCGGACGATGGACCACAAGGAGATGGCAGCCATTGCTGCTGACCGGCTGGCCGGCAGGCAGCCGGAGGACGACGACGTCCCAATGGAGAACATTACGATGATCCAGCGCCAACCCCCTCCTCCGCGCCATCCTCGCCGGTGCATTGCACCATGACCATCGGCGAGGCCCGTGCCCAATATATGGACAGGGTGAGGCAGATGCGTGAGGAGCAGTTCCGGGAGGCGCAGGCCGACGCCGCCTACAACCACCATCTCCTCCAGGAGCACCTGCAGGCGGAGGAGCAGATCGCCGCGGAGCGGGCGGAGAAGGAGGCGCTGCTCGACTCGTACCGCTCTGCCCGCAAGGGCCGCCTCGAGCGCTGGCGGTACCGCATGCGGGTGGCGGAGGCTGCGACCGCCTACAAAGAGGCTAGCAAAGAGGGCGATGAAGCGGGCGAGGCGCTGTTTGGCGAGACCGAGGACGAGGCAAAGGACAATGCCGGCTCGATGAGTCCCCGCTCCGCTGGCGTCGATGAGGCCCTGCTCCGCCGAGGCCCCGCGGCGCCAACAACGAGGCAGAGGACACCGCTGGCTCCGCCGTGGCCCCGCCCCGCCAACAACGAGGCAGAGGACATCGCTGGCTCAGCCGAGGCCCCATCCTGTCGGCAACGTGGGGGAGGATTTCCACCGCTCCGCTGAGGCGCCACCCGTCGGCAACTAGACAGAGGACATCGCCGGCTCCGCCGAGGCCCCACCCCGATGCCAACGAGGCCGCGCCACACAGAAAACAAGGAAGAGTAGAACACGGTAGGTCGCCGCCGCTCGGGTCCAAGTAAGTCCTCCGCTGCTACCCTCCGGTTGAAGCCAAGCTAGGCGGGTTGACCATTGACGGCCGGTTAGCTTCTTGGCGGCGACGTGGAGTCGGAGAGCTGCGCTGGAGAAGAACGCTGCTTCTACTTAACTGCTGGTGCAGTTGGCTGACTGACACGTGGGCCCAACATGCCACATGTCAGTTATGCAACTGCACCTGCAGTTAAGTCACTAAAGCTTCTGTTCGGCTCAGCGGGACACAGGTGGGTAGCTTCGGTTAATTAATTATACCTCCAGCGCACCCCTTTTTAGTTGAAGAATGTATGAAATGTAATGAAATCCGGCATGTTTATATGAAATCCGACCGTGTATGAATGAATTTATTTCGATTAGTTCGAATTCCTGTATCACTGGCATTGGATGAACATGCAAAACAATACGTACTAGCATTATTCCCAGGGTGATCACCTCGTTTGCAGCAGTTTCACATGTCCTCCCTCCGGTCCTTTCTAGTCGTGCATACAAGTTTTGTCTGCAGTCAAAGTATCTCTACTTTGACCAATCTTATACAAAAAAGTATGCACTTTCACAATGTGCGAAGTAAAAAGGAACAGAAGGAGTACAAAGAGTTTGAGCAGCTTTTTAGCGTTTCTGTACATTGCAATCAAACACACAGGCCTGGCAATTCATAGAGAACATTCAAAACAATCGATGATTATGCATCTCAGCGACTCACATGTCAGAGGCAATATTTACTTCACAACTAAAGAATAAAGAAAAAATTGATCGACGCTGCTGACAGCAAAGGGCGTCCCATTCGAAAATATCAAACGCATGTCTTGCTAAAATCAATGAGCAAAATTTGACAAGGTTGTCCCATTCCAAAATATCAAATGCCTACGATTGTGGAATGGGCAGGGTTTGCCATCAGTTTGGACATTGACATGGCACCTCGTGCTAAATAAACCAGCTGTTCTTTTTGTGCAGTTCCACCAAAATCAACCAAATTCGCGCGTAGCTTGTATGATTTCGCCCTTATATATTGCAACGCCTTGAACTTATCGGCACCTCCTTTCTTGTGGTGGAAATGAATGATTCGATGTATTCATGAACATTTTGTGCAGTTCCCATTGAAATCAAGCTGAGCACCCCTGTTTGCACAAATACAAAAAAGTGATTAGTATAAAGCAAACTGTACTATGAATTGACAGTTTCAACAGGCACATACATGGTCCATGTAGAGCACACTTTTAGAAAAATGGAACTCACCAGAAAGAATCCTAGAACAACATTGTACTCGCGCATCACAGCAAAAAAATGGAGATTTGTCAGTCCTTCTGAGTTGAAGTTAGTTTGGTCTTGTGGGGAGTAATGTAACCATCCTTCAACTGCTCCTTCTGATGAGAAGATAGACAGGGCTTCTTCATCCTGGCATAATCGGAACTAGTCACTTCACGTACTCCATATTCTTCTTTAGAGGAAGATGATCCTGTTGTGCAAAGACAAGAGGACTACTAAATGCTAGCATCCCTGTTTGCTCGAAAAAAGGAAAGGAAATATTTAAAACAACACAGATGAAGCACTTCTCAAGGACAATACCACTTTTTCATGATAGTATCTAAACAGTAGCACAACACCAATAGAGATGACAAAGCTCAATCATATGGATGAAATCAGTGGGCGAGTACCAACCTTTGTCAGGAGGCTTATTGTGTAGAGCATACAGATGAAGCACTTCTCCGGAACCATCTGTTGCTATCTACGGTGGTGGCCATGCTTACTATATACTCCTCGATTAGTTTAATGTTTCCAACATCTTCTTGTGCAGTTCCACTAAAATATATGGTATCTTCAAAGAAGATCCCTGTTTGCAGAAGTAGAGATAATTACATATTACATTAAGAGTGGCATCAAATCAGTGGCAAAACAATTGCTCGTTCCAGCCATAGCAATAAATTAAGATGCAAAACTATATCATTACTTGTGTCATCACAGTTCCAGTGCTTCATTATAGCACCGGGAGTTGATTTTTGTTTTTCTTCCGCTTGTTCTTCCCCTTCATCACTTGGTTCAATAACAGACAAGCTTCGCCTTCAATGTAAGATTTGGCATGTCAATTAGGGAGCACAAGTATAGTACTAAACTTAATTTCTGATGAAAGTGGCAAAATACAGGCCAGCAGTTGTGAAATATCCTTATCTTACCGCAATGGGATATTACGGTGCACATACAGATTGGAAGTCTTGTCTCCATTTGTGCAGTTCACTAAAATCAAGCAACATTATCGTACAAGTAGCACAACATATGAAAGCACACTGCAAAATCATGTGAAAGAAGGCTAGTACTGACCTCTCATGATGCGGAATTCAAACAACTCACAAGAAGAAGATCTGAACCAAATTCGCCTTAACGGATAGGAAGTAAGATCTCCTCTTGTGCAGTTCCACTAAGATCAAGCAATCAAGCAACGTTGACAGTGTGACATTTTGGTTGAACTGCACAAAACACTCTTAAAACAAAAGTGTTTTGTGCAGTGCAACAAAAGGTCACAATGGCAACGAGGTGAAGTAGATAACCCTGTTTACACAGAGGTGCAATGGAAACAATTAGTGGTCAATAACGGTGGATGACACAGAAGCCAACAAAAAGAAGCATCTACCTTATCTAAATGGGAAAGAAAGCAAGACAGTAGCATTTCTCAAATGGTGGCATTGATTAATATTAACATAGAGATTATATTAACAATAAAATTCGTTAAACATGTAATTTGCTTTTAACTGTGGCATTGCATCAATTTTGCAGCGGCATTATTAGAGGGTGTTTGTTTACAACGACATTTTGGTGTAGGGACTAAAAAAACTCCGTGTCAGTCCCATCTAAACCAAACAGGAGGGACTTTTAGGGACTAAAAGTGGGCATTTGGGACTAAAGAAAGAAGACCCCGACGGAGTCTTCTTGGGACTTTTTCCAACAGTTGCCCCTGCCACGCATCGCACCTTGTCTCTATTAGTTCATTACTAGGGGTAACATGGTCTTTTAGCATGTCATTTAATAACCTCTAGTCCATGTTTAGTCCCTGGAACCAAGCAGGTAGGGACTAGGGAGTTTTTAACCAAACAGGGCCTTAGATTAACAATAACTAATGAGTTGCACGGGACAGTGGACGCACCAGCACCATGTGCATCTACCGATGTACTGTGGTCATGCACAGCCTGTTGCAACAAAGAACAAACAACCAAGGAGCATATTTGTGTTGGTCCCAGTTTTGTTATCTTTAGACACCTTTCCCTATGTGAGCGCAGCAAATCTAGTCCTGCTCAAACTCTACAGCCTTGTCCCTTCCTTTCCTTTTTGAACTAGTACTTTCGCCCCTTCCTTTCCTCTTTGAACCACGTCCTAGATTTATGCGATACAACTTTCCCCACTACTTTCCCCCATTCCTTTCCTCTTTGAACCACGTCCTAGATTCATGCTATACAACTTTCCCCCTTCACTTCCTCTTTGAACCACGTCCTAGATTCATGCTATATACAACTTTTCCCACTACTTTCCCCCACTCCTTTCCTCTTTGAACCACGTCCTAGATTCATGGTATACATGTAGCTAGAGCAATGCATGTGGAGTAAGTAAATTATACCTTAAGGTTCTAGGGGCGTGGTTCAGTGGGCGACGGGACGGCGGCGAAGAAGAAGGGGTCGGAGGCCCTCCCGCGCCGCCGCTGGGTGGAAAGTGAACAGTTGCGCCGGTAGTCCCTCGCCGACGGCGACAGCGTTAAGCCTCCTTCCCTTCCCGGCGGACGGATCCTACCGGCTCTTTGAGCAGCAGTGAGGGGAGAGAGAGAGGCCAATGAAGTCTTGTTTAGATCTGGAGAGGGCGAGAGAGTGTGAAGAGAGCAACTACAAGCGCTGAGGCTCCAGCGGGAGAGGGCGAGAGAGTGTGAAGAGAGCAACTACAAGCGCTGAGGCTCCAGCGTGTATATATATACTAGAGAGAGAGTGTGAAGCGTGCAAACCCTAGAAAACATTTTGACCAGTCAAAGAATCCTCCTGGCACAAATTATGCTCAAGTGTAGTTATCGAACCCGAGACCTCAAGTTTGATGAGCGAACAGGCTAACCAGCTACACAACCCTCCCGTTATGTTCAACGAGAGGGAAATAACCTTTTATACATTCCTGCATTCGTGTGACAAGCATGCCGTGTTTTTTTTGTGTGTGTGGGAGTCATTAAGATTTCAATCATAATCGTGTCATGTGGCTTTGGTGGTAAGACTATCCACAGTGGTGCAGAAATAATGCAGCCTTAGTAACCTTACCTCTCTCCATGTAGTACGTTGGGTCCCACCAGTCAGAGGGTGAAACAAACAAATTAATAAGAAAAATTAAAAGCGCCAGCGGTGTATCTTACCTCACACATCTCTCTACTGCTCGGGAGCACTCTCCAATTGATCCCTCTGTTCGCTCACGTACTATTTTAAGTGAATCCTTATTATAACATGCACACAAATTTTGGGCACTTGTATTCGACTTAAGTCAGTGTGCCACCGTATCTCGTATACTTACTACTCCCTCCGTCTAGGTGTAATAAGTCATGTTAGAAGGTGCAACGGGACCAAGGTGCATGCGTGTGTGTGTGTGTGTGTGTGTGTTTAACAGCATGTGTGTGTTAGAGAGAGCGACAGATCGACCTACTCCTACAGAGAGATGTTGTGTAGTGTACGATTTTAGCCGCGAGAGTTGGTGCATCCTCTCGTTTCCGGGCGTGTCCGGCAGGGACATGCGGACAGCTGCCACGCCCGCTCCTGACCAGCCTGGCCCACCCAAAGCCCCTCCATCGCCCGCGCGCGCTTCCCGCCCGAAACGGTCAGCGCCGCTCCAAAGAATCGGTGCCGCATTCATGCCCGGGCAGAGCGGACGCGACCTCTCACTGGCGCAAGAGTGATGGTTGCTTTGTCCGTCCAACTTACTGCTGGGTGTATGTGATTTGACGGCTCATTGGTCTTTATTACTGAGGTGGTAGGACTGATGGATGTCCCACGCTTTCGGCGAAAGGAGGTACTACTACTAGATTACAATTTTCTCCATTCTTAAAGCGGAGGCGTGCAAGAGCAGTGAAAACACGCAGGCTCAGTGATTACATGGCCCACCTCACACTATCACCGTGCGACACCTAACTCTTTACATAGTACTCCCTCCGTTCCTAAATATTACTAGATGAGTCCCTGCGCGTTGCCGCAGAACAGCGGTATATCTTTGTGCGCAAAATTATCGATTTCATAGAACTAAAAAAACTCTATAAACGCATGACAAATGTGGTAGCCAAACTAAATAAACTCCCATCATCATTTAGATCATCCCACGTAAGGAAAAAAGATCAGCCAACTCCTACTGCATAATGGGATTATATTTTTCTTTTGACATGTTAATGGGACTTAAAAGCTCACTTACATGCATGCTACCGGTGCATGCTTGCATGCAGACATGTTGATGTGATTTAAAACCCACTCACATGCATGTGCCACGGTATTTCTACATGCTTGCATGTGGCTTAGTGCGGAGCCTCTCAACGTCTAGATCAGACGGCTATTATGGACTGATTTACTTCATCTAACGGCTACATCAATTTTGATGATGTGGCTCAAGGAGAGGATAGAGAATTCCTAGTAGTGGGGGCTAGCTATTACTAGTAGATAAGACTTTGTAGAGATTCCACTACATACGGAACAAAATGAATGAATCTACACTTAAAATGCATCTATATACATCCGCATGTGGTTCATGGTGAAATCTCTACAAAGACTTATATTTAGGAACGGAGGAAGTACTTGTATAGTACGTACTGTAATTTATCAGCGAGATAAATTTGTACAATGCTATGAAGCTTCCAGCTTCTGTTACATGTATCTTGCGTCCAAGGTTGCCCGTTGCAACATTTCATCAAATACAAAGGAGACTAACATGCATGCTATTGCATCTCAATGCTTGACAGATCATAGCAAATATGTACTCCCTCCGTTCCAAAATAAGTGTCTCAACTTTGTGCAAACTTTAGTACAAAGTTGTACTACTACTAAAGTTGACACTTATTTTGGAACAGAGGCAGCTAAAGAAAAAAACGATCCATGCAGTCCCTAGCCCTTGAACCATGAACCCTGACCAGGCTTCAATTTGTTGGCAACGTTCGAGCTTCCTAATAAATGAAGTTTGCAACCTTTTGACCATCGGATCATTTTGTGCAGTTTCACCAAAATCGAGATGAGCATCCCTGTGGCAAAGAAATTGAAGAAGCATGATTAGAATAAGATTACTGGGACTAGTTGATGAGACATAAACTCATCACAAATATAGTACATAGAAGCCAGTAGAGGTATGTGCGGGGCAAGAAGTAGAGAAATATCCACAGGGAGTGATGTGGGCAGCTGGAGCAGTGGTGCAAGCCGGCTGTAAAGGGAGTTGTACCTGAGGGACGTAGCTCAACCTTGAGGAGGGCGGCGGGAGGCGGCAACTACCCACGTCGTGGTAGTGAGCAAGGGACGAAGGCAACCTCACCGTCTTTGTGAGAGAGAACGGCGGGGACCCCTGATCGAGACGTGCCGACAGTGGGTTTTCGCCGCCGGCGACGGCCACCGCATCTACACTAAGCATCCACCCCTTCCCCAAGCGGATGTGATCCGTCGGGATGTTAGAGATGTGGCCACAGTCGTTTTGTGCGAGAGAGTGTGAAGAGAGCAACCCCAGCAAGCAACCGTGTAGGCTGGCCCGTCCTGACTATGTATATAGTGGAGCGGTTTCCTTTTCTTTCCATATGAACCTATCATATTGCGTACGTGCCACTGAAGAAAAAAAACTTTATTTATAAATGACGCGACACCTACTACTCATTCTCCTATAACCTTGCACTTGGCATCTCCAAAATATTAACCTTGCGATTGGCTCTTCGCCTCTTCAGGAAGTCGAGCAATAATGGTAGTGCAGTATATATCGTTCTGGCTATATGAGACTGAATGAATTGCTGCACGTCCACCACGTGGGCGAGGGTCGAGGGGCGAGGGAGAGGTGCTACATACGGAGCAAAATGAGTGAATCTACACTCTAAAATACGTCTATATACATCAGTGTTTGGAGTATGTACTAGTAGTTCATATTGAAATCTACTAAAGGACATATATATTCCAAACAATATGATATAATCTCTATAACCAAGGTAGTAGGGACGAGGAGTAAATGGAGGGAGTAGTAAATTTTTCTCCTCGTCCTGCGAGCCACCGCGCGCGTGGGCGAGGGAGCGGGCGTAAGGCGGAGCAAGCTTCACCTCATCCTGCGAGCCACCGCGCCCGTGGGCGGGGGAGACGGCGTACTAAGCAAGCTTCTCCTCATTCTGCGAGTTGACGGGACACATCAAAAGTACTCCAGTGTATAGAGCCTTGCCTCTAAGGTAGGCCCCACATGGTTTGCCTCTTTTTTTAACATAACACGTCAAGTCGCAATTTGTTTGTTCACCCGTGGTAGACGATCCTCCCTCCACCAAGTGGACAACCAGTACATGTGCCAAATTACCACGTGGGCTGCCTTTTTCGTATAGAAATGAGCTCCACCGTGTACCCGCGCGGGTGTGGTTGGGAAAGAGACGGGAGTACGTGCGCCGTGCATGCACCTCTTCTCTTCATGCACGTCCCCCACCTACGTGGGTGTGTGTGAGAGATACAAACCGCGTTCGTGAGTATTTTTTGTTTTGGGGTGGGGTGGGGTGGGTGGGGGTTGATTTCGTGAATTATTTGTGGGAATATGTGTCGATGACATCTCAAACAAAATTTTGCATGCAATGTGTGTGATATGGAGGCCTATCCATATCATACATAGAGGGTCGGGCAATCTATGAGAAGAGAGGGAGCGGTCATAGCTATCGATAGAGTCGAAGAGAGGATCAAGTGGGTGGGTGCGAGATCGATGAAGAGAGCCATCGAAATTGTGTGTGTGTGTGTGCAAGTCAAAGATATAGGGCGACTGGCCTACCGGAACGTTAGAGGGCACATGTCAAGTTTGTGTGTGGCAGGGAGACATGACTAGAG
>NC_057814.1:76640087-76642816 GCF_018294505.1 Triticum aestivum | reverse complement strand
TGAGAAGGAGAGACCCAGCTATGTCTTGAGGGAGATCGGTCGACATCCATACATAACTGAAGGACGGGAAATATGATGGGACAGAGAGAGAGTGAGAGAGGAGAGAGAGAGGGAAGGAGAGGGGTAGAGTGATGGATGGGTGATGAAGTTGCTTCTCGAAGATGGTGGGAGAGGCCTACTAGACAAACTGAGGATGGAACTGCAATGTTATCAATAAGAGTGGGGATGTGTTCCTGTGTGTGCCTGTGCGTGATAGATCTGTCGGGACGCATCCATGGATGATGAAGGGGAACCATGTGTTTGGTAAGCAAACCTAACTAGATCGGTAGATCAATTGTTGTTTGTCGGAGGAAGGGAGAGACACAACTAATGAGGTAGATCGATTGACGTGTGGGTAAAAACGAATTATAAGGACCTAGCTAGCTATATGTATAGCGAGAGATCGGTCGGTGTACGTCCATTTGTTAGAGGCAAATAAGGCCCAGGGAGACGGATAGACAGAGAGAATGGAGCTAGGAGGTGGTGTGAGAGGCCCAACTACTAGCTAGATAGGGGGAGGAGTGTGCGGTTGTGAGATCGATGAAAAGAGGGGCGAGAGTTTACACGTGTGTCTGACCGTATGAGAGACACGATGCATGGACACATAAAGGAGGAGATTGAAGGTGTGTGTGTATGTTGTAGGCAGGCATCGCTGGAGAGGTTTATCGATCGGTGTGTGTCAGAAAGGAGTTGTGGAGACTCTGGGAGAACGACCTAAAGAAAAAAATGAATGTGCCCGGTGGATAGAATGCCGAGGGAGGGGGAGGGCGAGGAGGGCGTGTGCATGCACGAGAGAAAGTTAGTTGTAGCTACAAAGGTTAGAGGATTGTGTGGGTGTAAGAGACTAACAAAGATCATAATTTGATATGAAAGCGGATTCATATATTTGAATAGGAGATCATAGTGTTTTAAACATTGCATGCATGAATATAGCGGCGATACACGTGCTGTGCACATGTTATACCATAATGTGATAATGCATGGCGTTTGCAACTCACAGCTAAATGCCGAACAATCTAAACCATACTATACATCAAACAATCTCACATTTTATTTGAATTTGTGATAATGTGTGGCGTTTGCAGCTTACAACTAAATATTGAACAATCTAAACAATACTATATATCGAACATTCTCACATTTTATTTGAATTTGTGGTAATGTGTGGTGTTTGCAACTCAATCTAAATACTTGTAGGCGTACTGGGCGGGGCACCATACATAATGTGATAAACACATTATACATATGAGACATTGTTTAGATTATGAAGATCTAGCTAGAGCTAGAAATGTAATGTGATTTGAAATCAAAATAAAGTGGATTCAAAAAATCTAGTTCGAGTTCATATAGTACACATAGTTCATATGTAACTCGAGACTATCATGTGGTGTGCTGTGAAGATAATACACAAACGATGGTTTAACTTGACAATAATGATGATTGTAGATCTTATTAAAACAGAGAAACGAATTCAAATGCTTTGACTTCACAACAATCATTATTGTAGATCTTATTCAAATAGAGAAACGAATTCAAATTTAGTTCATATTGAAGCGGTAGTATATCCGTTTGGAATGCACTAAAACGTTCATTTGAGTAGTAGGTTGCATGCATTATACACGTAGCGAAATATTTTAATTGAACATAACATGAATTCAAAGTTTTGAATGACATTTGTAGTGCGCATTGATTTGGTATAGTACACGTTAGGCTTGTCTGGAAATTTCAACCCGCGCCTTGTTAGCCCGAAATATTTAAGATATATCTTTGTCTCGTTGTGCTCCGACAACTCCCTCCATCTCAACCCGCGCCTTGCTATTCCGAAATTACAACGCGCGCGAAAACTCCCACCTCCTGTGAAATCCCCACACGTGAAATGCCCGTGGTACCCCTGAACGAAAGAACCGCCTCAAATCGGTGGGGGTACTTTCGTAACTTACCCCACATTTCGGACAAGCGCGTCTCTAAGCCATGGTTCCCCACTGCCATCCCATCCGCCCACCCATTCGTACACCGAGGCCGCAAAAACCCAGGACGAAACCCCACACCCTGATCCGTCCGCCACCCAGCTGGAACCTTTTCCCCGACGACGTCGTCCACAGCAACACCTCGACGTCCCTCATCCATCGTACCGGATGAGGATCCGTCGTCGATCTCATCGTCCCACCGGTTCAGCCACCCCGTCCTCCACCTCCAAGGAGCTGCCCCGATGTTCCCCTCATCTTTCGCGCCACCTCCATTCCCACACCGCCGTCTTCACCTGCACCATCGGAAGAGCATCATCATCACCGTTTCCTCGGATGAAGCTGCGGCCTAATCGGCGCCACCAAAGAGGTTGTACACTAATCGCCGCATTTTCTTCTTGATTCGATCTCACAGTGCTGCCGGCGCTCGGTCCCAAGCCGACACGGCGCGGCTCCATCCACGGCGGCATTGCCGGCCACTTCCTCCACGGCGTTGCTCCCTCGGCGGCGACGTCCACATCAGTAGGAGCTGCTGCTGCTTTAGCTCTCGCTCGCGCTGCTGCTCTGCTCTTGCTCTCGGTCCCCTGCCTGGTCTGCTCTTGCTATTGCTCTTGCTCGCACTGCTGCTCTCGCTCTTGCTCTTACTTGCGATGCTGCTTCGATTTAGCTACACTTCAGTCGACTGAATCGACTTTTGGGTCAGTCGATTTTTAGGGGGTGCGGGGG